>NC_133332.1:3346777-3585983 GCF_042186555.1 Aquarana catesbeiana
ACTGGGATTTGAACCTCCAGGGCTGCAAGGCAGAAGTGCTGACCACCATTCCACTGTTCCTTCCAGGGTGATGAAGACCTCCAGGAATTAGAAGACCTGACCACAGATCACATGACATCGAGCCAATTGTGGCCTACACTAGCTACTGTTCTGGTAGACCACTTACCACATTAAGAGACTAGAGTGAGCTGTCCAAGGATGTCGGGGACAAGATTGTAGACCTACACAAGGCTGGAATGGGCTACAAGACCATCGCCAAGCAGCTTGGTGAGAGGGTGACAACAGTTGGTGGGATTATTCGCAAATGGAAGAAACACAAAATAACGGTCGATCTCCCTCGGTCTGAGGCTCCATACAAGATCTCTCCTGGTGGAGGTTCAATGATCATGAGAACGGTGAGGAATCAGCCCAGAACTACACAGGAGAATCTTGTCAATCATCTCAGCTGGGACCATAGTCACCAAGAAAACAATCGGTAACACACTACACCGTGAAGGACTGAAATCCTGCAGCCCCCGCAAGGTCCTCCTGCTCCAGAAATCACATGTACAGGCCAGTCTGAAGTCTGCTAATGAACATCGAATGATTCAGAGGAGAACTGGGGGAAAATGTTGTGGTCAGACGAGACCAAAATCGAGATCCTTGGCATCAACTCAACTCGCCATGTTTGGAAGAGGAGGAGGAATGCTGCCTGTGACCCCAAGAACACCATCACCCACCATGGAGTTGGAAACATTATGCTTTGGTGGCCTTTTTCTGCTAAGGGGACAGGACAACTTCTCCCCTGTAGTAGCACATAGGAAGGAATAGGAAAGGCTTGCACCGCGATAGAATCGGGGGTGGGTGTGGGGCCATTCCGCGGGGAATGGTTGGCAATATGTAGAGGGATTCTGGGACAGTTCAGCCCCCCCCCGGCAATAACCGCGTTACGTCTTCATACACGTGACATGCGGAGCTCTACCTTAATTATTCATGGGGTGCCACCTGAATGGAGGGAACATCTTCTGTCTTTTGCTGCGGGCGGTTCTCAGATAAAGCCGACATCTCCCGAATTCCACATTGTGAGTTTCCGTCTCATTGTCCTCCGTTCGATCCACGCCGCCTCCAGTCCCATCAGTCCTCGCTGACCTCCTTCTAAAAAGCTTTTGCAGAATAAGAAGTTCACAGAGATGCCGAAGCTCGGCGTATTCCCGGCCGCACGCTACCAGATGGAATTGTTCCCTGAGAAAGGCCTGTGGGGAACCGGCGTCCAGAAATACGCCTTAACCTTACATTAGTGTAATGCAAGGGGGGGAGGGGCAGGGGGTGTAGGGGGCGCAGAAGAAGAATACGCCATAAATCATCAACTTTGATGTAGACCTCATAATAGGAAATGATATCTGCTGTTCGAGAAGAGACTGGCTCTGTAAAAGTCCCAGCCAGGGCCATGGATAAGGGGGTACCACCAGTCCTCCTGTACGGGGTCCAGGCCAGCGGGGGGGGCCCAGGCAGCACTGAGGGGGTAGGTGGGGCACACAGGGGGAAACATATGGTGCACTGCTGGAGAAGAGACTGGCTCTGCAATAGTCCCAGACAGAGCCAAAGAAAGTCGGTACCACCAGTCCTTCTGTACGGGGCCCAGGCCAGCAGGGTGAAGCTGGCAGCACTGCGGGGGGTAGGAGGGGCACACAGGGGGGCTTGGGCAGCAGGGGAAAAGATATGGTGCACTGCCGGAGAAGAGGCTGGCTCTGCAGTAGTCCCAGCCGGAGCCATGGAAAGGGGTACCACCAGTCCTCCTGTAGGGGGCCCAGGCTAGCAGGGGGGCCCAGGCAGAAGGGTGAAGCTGGCAGCAATGAGGGGGGGGGGCACACAGGGGGGCCTGGGCAGCAGCAGGGGGAAAGATATGGTGCACTGCTGGAGAAGAGACTGGCTCTGCAGTAGTCCCAGCCAGAGCCATGAAAAGCGGGTACCACCAGTCCTTCTGTAGGGGGCCCAGGTCAGCAGAGGGGCCCAAGCAGCAGGGTGAATTGGATTTTGGCAAGGAGGGTGATTGGTGCAGCAGGGAGGCAATTACTGGAACCAATCCCCTGTATGGATCTCTCTGCAGCAGCTGTAAGCCGGATTCTTTTCCTCTTCCTCCCGTTGACTTTCAGCTGCTGCAGAGAGATCCATACAGGGGATTGGTTCCAGTAATTGACCCCTCCCACCATCACCCTCCCAGCCCACATCCAGTTCACCCTTCTGCCTGGGCCCTGTACAGGAGGACTGGTGGTGCCCCCTTTATCCGAGGCTCTGGCTGGGACGGCTGCAGAGCCAGTCTCTTCTCCAGCAGTGCACCAAAGGTTTCCCCCTGCTGCCCATCCCCCACCCACACCCACCCCTGCGGTGCTTCCGGCTTCCCTCCTCTCCTTCTCGCCAGCAGCTGCGAGTACACAATAGGATCCTTCAAGATTGAGAGCGGACCAAGGGTCTGGTAAATACACTATATCACCAAAAGTATTGGGACGCCTGCCTTTACATGAACTACAATGGCATCCCAGTCTCATGCCCCGTACACACGGTCCGATTTTCCGACGGAAAATGTGTGATAGGACCTTGTTGTCGGAAATTCCGACCGTGTGTGGGCTCCATCACACATTTTCCATCGGATTTTCCGACACACAAAGTTTGAGAGCAGGATATAAAATTTTCCGACAACAAAATACGAATCGTGTGTACACAAATCCGACGCACAAAGCGCCACGCATGCTCAGAATAAATAAAGAGATGAAAGCTATTGGCCACTGCCCCGTTTATAGTCCCGACGTACGTGTTTTACGTCACCGCGTTCTGAACGATCGGATTTTCCGACAACTTTGTGTGACCGTGTGTATGCAAGACAAGTTTGAGCCAACATCCGTCGGAAAAAATCCTAGGATTTTGTTGTCGGAATGTCCGATCAATGTCCGACCGTGTGTACGGGGCATTAGACCGGAGGGTTCAAGATTGAGTTGGCTCCGCCCTTTGCAGCTATAACAGCTTCACCTCTTCTGGGAAGGCCGTCCACAAGGTTTAGGAGGGTGTCTATGGGAATGGTTGATCATTCTTCCAGAAGAGCATTTGTGAGGTCAGGCACTGATGTTGGACGAGAAGGCCTGGCTCGCAGTCTCCGCTCTAATTTATCCCAAAGGAGTTCTATGGGGTTGAGGTCAGGACTCTGTGCAGGCCAGTCAAGTTCCTCCACCCCCAAACTCGCTCATCCATGTCTTTATGGACCTTGCTTTGTGTACTGGTGGGCAGTCATGTTGGAACAGGAAGGGGCCGTCCCCAAACTCCTCCCACAAAGTTGGGAGCATGAAATTATCCAAAATGTCTTGGTATGGTGACACCTTAAGAGTTCCCTTCACTGGAACTAAGGGGCCAAACCCAACCCCTGAAAAACAACCCCCCACCATAATCCCCCCTCCCCCCACACCATAATCCCCCTCCACCCCCCCCCACACCATATTCCCCCCCTCCACCCCCCACACCATAATCCCCCCCCTACACCATAATCCCCCCCTCCCCTCCACCAACACCATATTCCCCCCTCCACCCCCCACACCATAATCCCCCCTCCATCCCACACTATAATCCCCCCTCCACACCATAATCCCCCCTCCACCCCCCCACACCATAATCCCCCCCCACACCATAACCCCCCCCACACACCATAATCCCCCCTCCACCCCCCCCCACACCATAATCCCCCCTCCCCTCCACCCACACCATATTCCCCCCTCCACCCCCCCCACACCATAATCCCCCCTCCACACCATAATCCCCCCTCCCCTCCACCCACACCATATTCCCCCTCCACACCATAATCCCCCCTCCACCCCCCCACACCATAATCCCCCCTCCACACCATAATCCCCCCCTCCACCCCCCCCCCACACCATAATCCCCCCTCCACCCCCCCCACACCATAATCCCCCCTCCCCTCCACCCCCCCCACACCATAATCCCACCTCCCCTCCACCCCCCCCCACACACCATAATCCCCCCTCCACCCCCCCCACACCATAATCCCCCCTCCCCTCCACCCCCCCCACACCATAATCCCCCCTCCCCTCCACCCCCCCCACACACCATAATCCCCCCCTCCACCCCCCCCACACCATAATCCCCCCTCCCCTCCACCCACACCATAATCCCCCCTCCCCTCCACCCACACCATAATCCCCCCTCCACCCCCCCCCCACACCATAATCCCCCCTCCCCTCCACCCACACCATAATCCCCCCTCCACCCCCCCCCCCCACACCATAATCCCCCCTCCACCAAATGATTTGGACCAGTGCACAAAGCAAGGTCCATAAAGACATGGATGAGGGCGTTTGGGGTGAATTGAGGAATGAGCAGCGCCTCCTCTCCTGCCGCCAGCTCAGGTCAGTGTCGGCAGCTCCAGGCTACGCATGCAAAGTCCTTCTCTAGCTGAGCGCACTGCGCATGCGTGGGGTTTGAATGGTCCGGAGCTGCCGCTATTAAGCTAAGCTGGAGCCAGTTCAGGATGCACTGCCTAGAGCAGCCACTAGGGAGCACATTACTGTGCAGTTCAGCCTTTCCTGCAAATGACAGGCGGGGGAGGAGCACGCAGTGCGTCCTTTCCCAGCTCCAGCTTAGTTGGGCCACTCTGTGTGAATAGCCTTCTTTTCTAGCTGTGCACCGCTGCGCATGCATGGGATTTCACCAGCCCAGAGCAGCCACTAGGGGGCGCATTATTGTGAAACCCACAAATGGCAGGACAGGGAGGAATGCACGGGGGGGGGGGGGGCAGTATGCCCTCTGCCAGTTCTACCTTAGCTTAGTGGCAGCTGCTCTGGGCCATTCAAACTTCTTTCGTGTGGTGTTCTCCTTGTCTAGCTGAGCGCACTGCGCATGCGCATTGTATGAACAGCCAGGGGAGGATGCCACTTAGATAATCTGGAGAGGAAGCACTGCGCATGTTCGGTTTGAACATCCTGGAGCAGCCACTAGGGGGTGCAATACAGCAATCTTTTTTTTCTGAGTGTTTTAAATTCTGACACCATTAAAGTGAGACTGGGATCTCACCGAGAGCCCCGCATCTCCCAATTCCGGGTCACCTGATCACTGTGGTAGCCTCTGATTGGCTATCATAGTAATCGGTCTTTGTGAAGCCCGCCCCCTGTGTTTCTCTCTCTGTGAATGAAAAGGAAAGATACATTGTATCTCTCTTTTTCCTTGCAGGGAGAGGAAAAAAAAGTGTTTTTTTTTTTTAAATTTGAAATAAATAAATAAGAAAAAATTAAAGAAAAATACTTAGATCAAGGTTTGATCTAGGTCAGTGTTAGAGTTAGTGTTTGGGTCAGGTAAGAATCAGGGTCAAAGGTCAGGGTTAAAGGTCAGCGTTAGTATATTTTGGGCAGGATTTTTTTTCTTACATTAGTATTAGTGTCAGTGTGCTTTAGGTAACAAAAAAAATAACCCAAAATGCACACTATTGTTTCTGGGCTGTACTATGAATACAAAAAACAGCTAACATACAGTGCCTTGAAAAAGTATTCATACCCCTTGACATTTCCCACACTTTGTCATGTTACAACCAAAAACGTAAATGTATTTTATTGGGATTTTATGTGATAGACCAACACAAAGTGCCACATAATTGTGAAGTGGAAGGAAAATGATAAATGATACAAATAAATATGTGAAAAGTGTGGGGGGGCATTTGTATTCAGCCCCCTTTACTCTGATACCCCTAACTAAAATCTAGTGGAACCAATTGCCTTCAGAAGTCACCTAATTAGTAAATAGAGTCCACCTGTGTGTCATTTCATCTCAGTATAAATACAGCTGTTCTGTGAAGCCCTCAGAGGTTTGTTAGAAAACCTTAGTGAACAAACAGCATCATGAAGGCCAAGGAACACACCAGACAGGTCAGGGATAAAGTTGTGGAGAAGTATAAAGCAGGGTTGGTAATAAAAAAATCTCCCAAGCTTTGAACATCTCACGGAGCTCTGTTCAATCCATCATCGGAAAATGGAAAGAGTATGGCACAACTGCAAACCTACCAAGACATGGCCGTCCACCTAAACTGACCGGCCGGGCAAGGAGAGCATTCATCAGAGAAGAGCCAAGAGGTCCATGGTAACTCTGGAGGAGCTGCAGAGATCCACAGCTCAGGTGGGAGAATCTGTCCACAGGACAACTATTAATTGGCCCCAGGGACTTTTAAACGGTGCTAGGGTCAATACAGTAGAGAATATAGAATAAAACAGATCTTTTATTTAACAATCTTTAAAAACAGACATTGGCCACAAACAACATTGGAAATAGATTTACAAAGCAAATACAAAAATTCATGGATACAGAGATTAATACCACTCTCTCAACATTGTTTCGCTTTCCTAAGCTTCTTCAGGAGATATATTATGGTATTTTGATCAGCTATAAAGGTAGAAAAGATATATATAGATAAGAATTACATTAAAAAAATCTCTCAAGAGACACCGTGCTCACTTTGTACAGATAGCAGCTCACACAACAAAACAAGGAAATTTGTCAGTAATGCAGGTATATATAGTGTAGCGCTGATTAGATGATAATTTTTACAGATTTCAAAAAGATACCAAATAATTATTCATAACGCCATGCATTCCCTAGTAACAAGGAACTCCAATAAACATCTATTGCATATAAAATATAAAAATAAATAAAATACAAAGTATATAAACTAAGAGTCCCGCATAGGTATTGGGGTTATACACCCCGTAGATG
Organism: Aquarana catesbeiana; assembly: GCF_042186555.1. Lineage (NCBI taxonomy): Eukaryota > Metazoa > Chordata > Amphibia > Anura > Ranidae > Aquarana > Aquarana catesbeiana. The sequence goes on from NC_133332.1 coordinate 3,353,516, forward strand.
TCAGAACTTAAGGAAGTGGTATATAACAAATGGATTACATGTCTGCTAATAATAAATTTCGAATCATAAATTGTATTGGTTTAATCATGACGGGGAAAAAAAAATATATACAAAAGAAAACATATCAGAAAAAATGTTGGTATATATACACAAATATAGAACAATTAATATTGTAAAAAAAAAAAAATTACAAAAACCACGTAACATATCACATCACAAATTTCTTTTCGATCTTACCCGTAGAGAGAAAAATATATAGTGAAAAATGGATTTGTGCTTGGCTGATGTTACATCCAAAGGAGGGTGAAAAGCCAGATATATATATACAGCAATCTGGCTTTCACCCTCCTTTGGATGTAACTCTGGGTTATCTGTGAATTGATTCTATTAAAGGTACATAATTATATTTCTATCCTGGATGATTTTTCACCCCCCAAGCATAGCGTTTCTGCTAGCCAACCCTTATTTTTTGAAGCTGTTTTTTTATGTTAATACCCCTGTATTTAACTCTTCTCTCCTTTAGAGAATTTCATCCACTCTTAGAATTTTCTTATCCCTCTCTGCATGCCTTTTTCAATGAGGTGTGGACTGAAGAGCAAAACATCAGCCAAGCACAAATCCATTTTTCACTATATATTTTTCTCTCTACGGGTAAGATCGAAAAGAAATTTGTGATGTGATATGTTACGTGGTTTTTGTAATTTTTTTTTTTTTTTTTTTTTACAATATTAATTCTATATTTGTGTATATATACCAACATTTTTTCTGATATGTTTTCTTTTGTATATATATTTTTTTTCCCGTCATGATTAAACCAATACAATTTATGATTCGAAATTTATTAGCAGACATGTAATTCTTATCTATATATATCTTTTCTACCTTTATAGCTGATCAAAATACCATAATATATCTCCTGAAGAAGCTTAGGAAAGCGAAACATGTTGAGAGAGTGGTATTAATCTCTGTATCCATGAATTTTTGTATTTGCTTTGTAAATCTATTTCAATGTTGTTTGTGGCCAATGTCTGTTTTTAAAGATTGTTAAATAAAAGATCTGTTTTATTCTATATTCTCTACTATATTGACCCTAGCACCGTTTAAAAGTCCCTGGGGCCAATTTATGGCCTCAACGTCCATATTTTCTTTAAACCTACTTTCTGGGACGTGGTGCTCTTGACCTTTTCCTCCTTTCCAATTTTTTCCAGGACAACTATTAGTCGTGTTCTCCACAAATCTGCCCTTTATGGAAGAGTGACAAGAAGAAAGACATTGGTGAAAGAAAGTCATAAGAAGTCCTGTTTGTAGTTTGTGAGAAGCCATGTGGAGGACACAGCAAACATGTGGAAGAAGGTGATCTGGTCAGAGGAGACCAAAATTCAACTTTATGCCTAAAAGTAAAACGCTATGTGTGGGGAAAACTAACACATCACCCTGAACACACCATCCCCACCGTGAAACATGGTGGTGGCAGCATCATGTGGTGGGGATGCTTTTCTTCAGCAGGGACAGGGAAGCTGGTCAGAGTTGATGGGAAGATGGATGGAGACAAATACAGGACAATCTTAGAAGAAAACCTGTTAGAGTCTACAAAGACTTGAGACTGGGGCGGAGGTTCACCTTCCAGCAGGACAACGACCCGAAACATCCAGCCAGAGCTACAATGGAATGGTTTAGATCAAAGCATATTCATGTGTTAGAATGGCCCAGTCACAGTCCAGACCTAAATCACATTGAGAATCTGTGACAAGACTTGAAAATTGCTGTTCACAGACGCTCTCCATCCAATCTGACAGAACTTGAGATATTTTACAAAGAAGAATGGGCAGAAATGTCCTCTCTAGATGTGCAAAGCTGGTAGAGACACCCCCAAAAAGACTTGTAGAGAAAGGGGGTTCTACAAAGTATTGACTCCGGGGGGCGCCATACAAATGCCCCTCCTCCCCCACCACTTTTCACATATTTATTTGTATCATTTATCATTTTCCTTCCACTTCACAATTATGTGACACTTTGTGTTGGTCTATCACATAAAATCTCAATAAAATACATTTACGTTTTTGGTTGTAACAAAATGTGGGGAATTTCAAGGGGTATGAATACTTTTTCAAGGCACTGTATTTGTCCAAAGACTTACCTTGTTGGTTCTTAGTAGGCATGAGTTTGGCTTTTCTTCAAAACCGGACGTTAGCTCTGATTGCTGGGCCAGTGCAGGGGTCCTATTTGTGCTTTTGATTGTCCTATTCGAGTTTTTGTTGCATCTTTTGATTGTTTTTTTTGTTGCATTTGTGTTGCGTCTTTCCCCTGGACAAGTGACGGGACAAAGAACTCCTCACCGGGTGTGTTGCGTTTTTGAGACATTTTTGCCACGGTTTGTGATTGGCTTGGAGCAGGAGAATTTATTTTGGGTAGTTCTTTGGTGGTAGTTTATGGCAGCAACAAGAATTATACAGCTAAATTAAAATATTTATTTATCTATTTATTTCTTTTTAATACATTGACCGAGTTATCCTTTTGATAATAAAAACAGAAATAAATCAGGAGAGATCCGTTACAATTTACCACCAAATGAAAGCCCAATTTGTCCTGAAAGACCGCGGTGGAGGCACAAAGTAGTTGGGATGATCAGTACTGTTTTACAAACGCGTCAAAGCTGCAAAATTGTGTTCAGGCATTAACAGTTGTTTTCCCCATAGGGGTGAAGAGGTTAAAGTCAACAAATCTCTTTTATTATTATACTTTTATGTGAGTTGTTTTATTATTGTCATAGGTGTGCACCCCAAAGTGTTGGTGTCAGTTTTTTGTTTTGATTATTTTATTTTGTTATTTTTTTTTTAATATTTTTTTCATTAAAAAAAAAAAAAAAATTATGAAAAAAATTATTTAAAAAAAAAAAATTGTAAAAAATAACAAAATAAAATATTAAAAACAAAAAATATATATTTTTTTACAATGTGTTAGGTTTATTTTGTTATTTTTTTTAAATATTTTTTTCATAAAAAAAAAAATTATGAAAAAAATTATTTAAAAAAAAAAATTGTAAAAAATAACAAAATAAAATATTAAAAACAAAAAATATATTTTTTTTTACAATGTGTTAGGTTTATTTTGTTATTTTTTTTTAAATATTTTTTTCATAAAAAAAAAAATTATGAAAAAAATTATTTAAAAAAAAAATTGTAAAAAATAACAAAATAAAATATTAAAAACAAAAAATATATATTTTTTTACAATGTGTTAGGAGCCCCATTGAGGGTTATTGGTGAAATAGCAGAGAAAGGGACTGAGGACAGAGGTTTCCCAGTCCCTTTCTCTGTAGCCTCAGCTTCCATGGGGGGGGGGTTAAGCAGGGGGATCTGCATTGCACAGGGTGATTAGGGTGTGCCCAGGCACACCTGGCACACCCTGTGCGCACGCCTATGATTATAGTACAATATCCAGCTCTCTGACACATAGTAAGTAATGAAGCGGGACTCGGTATCGCACAGACTATGGCTGTAGTCAGTTTCGATGAACGCATTCCCTGACTTTAGCGCGCTTGCAGGGTTTCCTGGGCGGTATTGGCTGTTGACGGCGCCGTTTTCCCACGGTCGCTCGTTTATCTGGCTCGCCGGCGAGGCCTCCTGCGATATTCCCCCCCCTGATTAGCATCTTATCTATTTCATCTTTCAGGAGGACCGTCACTCGCCGCTGGTGTCTCTGGAACACTTCTGAGATCTTTTATATATTTCCCAGTTAAGATATTGAGACGTTACTCTGCAATTTCCGTCAAAGTGAAGAGGAATCGGCGTTAATCTCGGGGGGGGGGGGGGGGATGGTGCCGCGCTGCGTTTTTTCAATCACTCTCCTGTCTCTTTCTCGGATCTGATGACTCTCCGCCGCTAAAAGTAACAATTTGTTAGGAAATCACCAGCCTGAGAGAAGTTCAGGACGACGTGAGATCCGGTAATGGGGCTTTAATGGAGGGAGGATTGAGAGAGGTCACATGACGGCGTGCAGCGCCCCGCACTTTACAATAATACGGGAATTAAGCCGACCGACAAAAAAAAAAAGGACAAATGGCCAACTCAGTCTGCGTCTATTAGAAGGTTCTCAGCGTTCTGGAAATGACGGAAATCTTCTGGTTTGGAATTTTAACAAAGAGAAGACAAAGAAGCTGATTGGTTACAATTCCTGCCTCGTAGTGACTGGGCCAAGTCCCCACCAAGGGATCTCTGTACCAGTGGCGGCCCGTGCATTGCGGGCGCACAGGGCGCCGCCCCTCCCCCTCCATCATGAGCCCGCCCCCTTTCAGGATGCATGGACTCCTATGGCGGGGGTGGTACTTTTTGAAGCACCTGATTAAAGCCGGAGACTCTAATAGGCTTCTAAATAGGGTGGGCTCGGGGGGGGGGGGGGGGCGGAGAGTGCGCCCTGATCCCACCCAGTTGTGAGACGACAGCGAATTCTTTTTCGCTACTTTTCACACTAACCTTCCTCCCCGCCAATCAGGAAGCCGGGCATTAGAACTGTTTCCTGATTAGCCAGGTGCCAGGCCACCCTATGGATGCTGGCGCTTAGGAGCGGAGGAGCACTGAGAGGAGCTGCTGCCTGGCGGTAAGTGCCAGGGGGGTCTGTCAGAGCCACGCGTGAGGGGGGGGGGTTGGGGGTGCTGCCAGAGCCGCTAGCCCCCGCAAGTGGGGGGGGGGGTCGGGTGGGCACAGGGGCTGCAATTGATTTTTTTTAAAGTATTTTTCAGAATTTTCCCGTTTGTTTGTGCCCCCCCGAAAAAAATTTGGAGCACCAGCTGCCACTGCTATGTATTGTAGGTATCACAGGCTCCTCCCATGTACTATATCAAGGCTCCTCCCATAAACATAGGAATCACAGGCTCCTCCCATGTACTATATCAAGGCTCCTCCCATGTACATAGGAATCACAGGCTCCTCCCATGCACTGTAAGTATCACAGGCCCCTCCCATGTACAAAAGTATCACAGGCTCCTCCCATGTACTGTATCAAGGCTCCTCCCATGTACTATATCGAGGCTCCTCCCATGAACATAGGAATCACAGGCTCCTCCCATGTACTATATCAAGGCTCCTCCCATGTACATAGGAATCACAGGCTCCTCCCATGTACATAAGTATCACAAACCCCCCCCCCCGTGTACATTGGGAGGAGCCTGTAATTCTTATGTACAGGGGAGGAGTCTGTGATACTTATGTACATGGGAGGAGCCTGCAATACTTATGTACGTGGGAGGAGCCTGTGATACTTATGTACGTGGGAGGAGCCTGTGATACTTCTGTACATGGGAGGAGCCTGTTATACTTATGTACATGGGAGGAGCCTGTGATACTTCTGTACATGGGAGGAGCCTGTGATACTTCTGTACATGGGAGGAGCCTGTGATACTTCTGTACATGGGAGGAGCCTGTGATACTTCTGTACATGGGAGGAGCCTGTGATACTTCTGTTACATGGGAGGAGCCTGTGATACTTATGTACATGGGAGGAGTCTGTGATACTTATGTACGTGGGAGGAGCCTGCGATACTTATGTACGTGGGAGGAGCCTGTGATACTTATGTACATGGGAAGAGCCTGTGATATTTATGTACATGGGAGGAGCCTGTGATACTTATGTACATGGGAGGAGCCTGTGATACTTATGTACATGGGAGGAGCCTGTGATACTTATGTACGTGGGAGGAGCCTGTGATACTTATGTACATGGGAGGAGCCTGTGATACTTATGTACATGGGAGGAGCCTGTGATACTTATGTACGTGGGAGGAGCCTGTATACTTATGTACGTGGGAGGAGCCTGTGATACTTATGTACGTGGAGGAGCCTGTGATATTTATGTACATGGGAGGAGCCTGTGATACTTATGTACGTGGGAGGAGCCTGTGATACTTATGTACGTGGGAGGAGCCTGTGATACTTATGTACATGGGAAGAGCCTGTAATATTTATGTACATGGGAGGAGCCTGTGATACTTATATACATGGGAGGAGTCTGTGATATTTATATACATGGGATTTTTTCTGTTTTTTGTTATTTTTAATAAATTTGCAAAGATTTCATACAAACTTCTCTCACGTTGTCATTATGGGGGATGCTTGTAGAATTTTGAGGGGGAAAAAATGAATTTAATCCTTTTTGGAATAAGGCCGTAACGTAAGAAAATGTGGAGAAAGTGAAGCGCTGTGAATACTTTCTGTACATTTCTTTATATTGTAGAGAATGTAATCTGAGTGGATTTGTATTTATTTATTTTTTTATTGGTTGAACTTGATGGACTTGTGTCTTTTTTCAACCTGATGAACGATGTCACTATATATATATATGGGTGCGGTGATAGTAAATAGGGAACCTGGACCAACACCCCCCAGAAGAACCTCCACCCTCTCTCTGCCTCCTGAGCGCCATGGCACATGTCACATGACTCTGCGCCTTTCATCCCAGCCTGGCGGCAGACACTCGCGTCTCTTCATCACCGAACGTTTTTACATGTGCCGCTATCAAGCTGCCTTTGGTTGTGGTCTCTCTCTCTCTCTCTCTCTCTTTTTTTTTCATCTCGTAATTGATGTACGAGCCGCGCTCCCTCTTGATGTGTTTTATTCCCCGGCAGATTTTCGGATGGGAGCGGAGATGTGGCGAGCGGTGTGGGGGGGGGGAGGGGAGGGACGCCGGCTTTTTATGTCGGCTAAACACGTTCCCAAAAAAAGTGCCGCGGGGCGAAAGAAACCTCACCGACTAATTGAATAGCATTCTTGCCGCAGAAGAGAGGACGGGGGGCTGCGGGAACATCAAAGCCGCTTCTGACCATGAGAGCTGGCATCAAACTCCCCCCCCCCGCCCGGTGCGCCTCCCCGCCTTCCCCTCACCGCGATCCTCTGGATGGGGATATCGCCTGCTGAGAAATGAATCCATAATCATTAAGGCTCTGAGCTGATGTGGGAGGGTCAGATTGTTTCTTTTAACTCTTATGGATGGTTAAAGTGCGGCGATGGCCAAAGGTGCCCGGCAGAGGGTGTAGCCCAACTCCTGTGCCCCTCCCCCCATGTCAGGTGTCACCCCGGGGGCCACACAACATCTAACTGTAATTAAAGCATTACTCCACCCAAACAGATACACCGAGATTGAAGCACCAATATAGGATAAAGGTTCCGGTATGAAGGTGTACAGAAACTCCGGGATGGACTTTTATCTTTGGAGCCTGAAGGAACACAAGTATCGGCACCCGGCCTTACCAAACTCCTCATTGGAGGTCACCTCCTTACCAAACTCCTCATTGGAGGTCACCTCCTTACCCAGACTCCTCATTGGAGGTCACCTCCTTACCCAGACTCCTCATTGGAGGTCACCTCCTTACCCAGACACCACATTGGAGGTCACCTCCTTACCCAGACTCCTCATTGGAGGTCACCTCCTTACCCAGACTCCTCATTGGAGGTCACCTCCTTACCCAGACACCACATTGGAGGTCACCTCCTTACCGAGACACCACATTGGAGGTCATCTCCTTACCCAGACTTCTCACTGGAGGTCACCTCCTTACCCAGACTCCTCATTGGAGGTCACCTCCTTACCCAGGCCCCTCATTGGAGATCACCTTCTTACCCAGACACCTCATTGGAGGTCACCTCCTTACCCAGACTCCTCATTGGAGGTCACCTCCTTACCCAGACTCCTCATTGGAGGTCACCTCCTTACCCAGACCCCTCATTGGAGGTCACCTCCTTACCCAGACCCCTCATTGGAGATCACCTCCTTACCCAGACTCCTCATTGGAGGTCACCTCCTTACCCAGACTCCTCATTGGAGGTCACCTCCTTACCCAGACCCCTCATTGGAGGTCACCCTCCTTACCCAGACTCCTCATTGGAGGTCACCTCCTTACCCAGACTCCTCATTGGAGGTCACCTCCTTACCGAGACACCACATTGGAGGTCATCTCCTTACCCAGACTTCTCACTGGAGGTCACCTCCTTACCCAGACTCCTCATTGGAGGTCACCCCCTCACCCAGACCCCTCATTGGAGGTCACCTTCTTACCAGACTCCTCATTGGAGGTCACCTCCTTACCCAGACTCCTCATTGGAGGTCACCTCCTCACCCAGACCCCTCATTGGAGGTCACCTTCTTACCCAGACTCCTCATTGGAGGTCACCTCCTTACCCAGACTCCTCATTGGAGCTCACCTCCTTACCCAGACTCCTCATTGGAGGTCACCTCCTCACCCAGACTCCTCATTGGAGGTCACTTCCTTACCGAGACACCACATTGGAGGTCATCTCCTTACCCAGACTTCTCACTGGAGGTAACCTCCTTACCCAGACTCCTCATTGGAGGTCACCTCCTTACCCAGACCCCTCATTGGAGGTCACCTCCTTACCCAGACTCCTCATTGGAGCTCACTCCCTTATCCAGACTCCTCATTGGAGCTCACCCCCTTATGGAGACTCCTCACTGGAGGTCACCTCCTTATCCAGCCATGTGCTCGAGCTCCATGATCCTCCCACAGTCAGCGCTGCCATTGGAAGCCCCCCTCCTTCTTCCCCTTCCACTCTCGTGGCACACAGGGGGTGGATCCGAGGTAGAGAGCCCTCCGTACTTTATGGTATATTTTTATATTTATTTAGTTCTTTATACAGATAGGAAGTGATACCCCCTCCCCCCCCCCCAGGTCTTTGGTCATCTGTATCCAGAAGACCCCCACAGGAAGGGACAGCAGATCTCTGTAAGTGATGGAAACCTGTTTCACTTGGCACAGGTGTCCCCATTGGAAGATTTTACCATCACTTCCTGTTCAACAATTGTAACATTTTGGATTTTCCTCTCACTTCCTGTCCCGGTGACACCAGGGTGAATCTCCCTCAGCCGGGACACAGACAGCAATATAAAAACACCTGCCAGGGATTCCAACCCTTTACCACTCCATCCAAAAAATAATAATTCAGATTTGGATTCAGGAACATTTTTAGTGATTATTTTGTGTTTCATTTTTATGTGACTTTTTTTTTTTTTTTTTACATTTGTACATGCTTGCTTTTCTATAGTTCATGTATACAGTATATGTTTCTCCTGACGGGTAGCTTTATACCAGTTAGTATAATCAACATCCCCGCTGAACTACTAAATAATAATAAAATAAAATGTTTATATTTAAAATAAAAATAAAATAATTTACAGTATACAAATATTAAAAATTACTACAAAATAAAATAATAATAAGATAAAATAAAAATAAATGAAAATAACATAAAGTAAAATAAAATAATTTACAGTATACAAATACTAAAATACTCATTTGTTGTGTCTGTTTTCTACACTGACAAATATGTTCATAAAAAGATTTTTCAAAATAAATAAAAAAATAAAATATAGTAAAATTAAATAATTTACAGAATACAAATAGTAAAATACTCTGTTGCTGTGTCAGTTTTCTACACTGAAAATATGTTCATAAAAAGATTTTTCAAAATAAATAAAAAAATAAAATAAAGCAAAATAAAATAATTGACAGTATACAAATACTAAAATTACTATAAAATAAAATAATAATAAGATAAAATAAAAATATTAAAATAAAATAATTTACAGTATACAAATACTAAAATACTCTGTTGTTGTGTCTGTTATCTACATCTGAAAATATCTTCATAAAAAGATTTTTCAAAATAAATAAAAAAATAAAATACAGTAAAATAAAATAATTTACAGTATACAAATACTAAAATACTCTGTTGTTGTGTCTGTTTTCTACACTGAAAATATCTTCATAAAAAGATTTTTCAAAATAAATAAAATAAAGTCAAATAAATAATTTACAGAATACAAATACTAAAGTTACTATAAAATAAAATAATAATAAGATACAATAAAAATAAAATAATTAAAATAAAATATATTACAGTATACAAATAATAAAATACTCTGTTGTTGTGTCTGTTTTCTACACTGAAAATATCTTCATAAAAAGACTTTCAAAATAAATAAAATAATAAAATAAAGTAAAATAAAATAATTTACAGTATACAAATACTAAAATTACTATAAAATAAAATAATAATAAGATAAAATAAAAATAAAAATATTAAAATAAAATAATTTACAGTATACAAATACTAAAATACTCTGTTGTTGTGTCTGTTATCTACACTGAAAATATCTTCATAAAAAGATTTTTCAAAATAAATAAAATAATAAATAAAGTAAAATAAAATAATTTACAGTATACAAATACTAAAATTACTATAAAATAATAATAGGATAAAATAAAATAAAAATATTAAAATAAAATAATTTACAGTATACAAATACTAAAATACTCTGTTGTTGTGTCTGTTATCTACACTGAAAATATCTTCATAAAAAGATTTTTCAAAATAAATAAAAAAATAAAATACAGTAAAATAAAATAATTTACAGTATACAAATACTAAAATACTCTGTTGTGTCTGTTTTCTACACTGAAAATATCTTCATAAAAAAGATTTTTCAAAATAAATAAAATAAAATAAAGTAAAATAAAATAATTTACAGAATACAAATACTAAAGTTACTATAAAATAAAATAAGAATAAGATAAAAATAAAATAAAATAATTAAAAAAAATAATTTACAGTAACAAATATAAAATACTCTGTTGTTGTGTCTGTTTTCTACACTGAAAATATCTTCATAAAAAGATTTTTCAAAATAAATAAATAAAATACAGTAAAATGAAATAATTTACAGTATACAAATACTAAAATTACTATAAAATAAAATAATAATAAGATAAAATAAAAATAAAAATAAAATAATTTACAGTATACAAATACTAAAATACTCTGTTGTTGTGTCTGTTATCTACACTGAAAATATCTTCATAAAAAGATTTTTCAAATAAATAAAATAAAAAAATAAAGTAAAATAAAATAATTTACAGTATACAAATACTAAAATTACTATAAAATAAAATAATAATAAGATAAAATAAAAATAAAAATATAAATAATTTACAGTATACAAATACTAAAATACTCTGTTGTTGTGTCTGTTATCTACACTGAAAATATCTTCATAAAAAGATTTTTCAAAATAAATAAAAAAATAAAATACAGTAAAATAAAATAATTTACAGTATACAAATACTAAAATACTCTGTTGTTGTGTCTGTTTTCTACACTGAAAATATCTTCATAAAAAAGATTTTTCAAAATAAATAAAATAATAAAATAAAGTAAAATAAAATAATTTACAGAATACAAATACTAAAGTTACTATAAAATAAAATAATAATAAGATAAAATAAAAATAAAATAATTAAAATAAAATAATTTACAGTATACAAATAATAAAATACTCTGTTGTTGTGTCTGTTTTCTACACTGAAAATATCTTCATAAAAAGATTTTTCAAAATAAATAAATAAATAAATAAAATACAGTAAAATAAAATAATTTACAGTATGCAAATACTAAAATACTCTGTTGTGTCTGTTTTCTACACTGAAAATATCTTCATAAAAAGATTTTTCAAAATAAATAAAAAAATAAAATACAGTAAAATAAAATAATTTACAGTATACAAATACTAAAATACTCTGTTGTTGTGTCTGTTTTCTACACTGAAAATATCTTCATAAAAAGATTTTTCAAAATAAATAAAATAAAGTTACTATAAAATAAAATAATAAGATAAAATACAAATAAAATAATTAAAATCAAAATAATTTACAGTATATAAATACTAAAATTACTGTAAAATAAAATGATAATAAGATAATAATAATTAAAATAAAATAAAGTAAAATAAAAAAAGATAATAATAATATTTAAAATAAAATAAAGTAAAATAAAATAATTTACAGTATACAAATAAAGTAAAATAAAATAAGATAATAATAATAATTAAAATAAAATGAAATAAAATAAAATTATTTACAGTATACAAATACTAAAATTGATAGCAAATAAAATAAAATATTAATGACATATAATAAAAATAAAATAATTAAAAGTAAAATAAAATAATTTACAGTATACGAATACTAAAATTACTATAAAATAATAACATATAATTAAAAAAAATGAATATGTAATAAAGTAGGGTGAGGCCCTTGCTTGTTTTCCATGACTGTACTTCACAACCTTCTTTGGTAGCCCCTGCATGGGCCCTCACCTCTGTTCAATGTTGTTGTGTCTGTTTTCTACACTGCAAATATCTTCATAAAAAGATTTTTTAAAATAAATAAAAAAACAAAATAAAAGTAAAATAAAATAATTTACAGTACACAAATACTAAAAATACCATAAAATAAAATAATCAAAATGAAGTAAAATAAAATAATTTACAGCTTAAAAATACTAAAAATTACATTAAAATAAAATGTAATCATTTATAAAATAAAACGCTAAAATAAAAAATTTACTGTATAAATCACACAGAGATTGAATTGTAGCGGGTCAGTCAATCGTGACCCAATCACAGGGATATTTTTCATCAGGTTAGAATTTGGGATAATCTCCATCACTTTAATAATGTTTAACACGTCCTTTCAGAAGTCATTTCCAATCATTTTAAACCTGTCGTTTTCATTCAAATAATCCCTGGTGATCCTGCCAGGAAGGTTCCTTGATCAAACACTTCCTGCCTTACTGATCTCATCTCAGCAGCCCTCCAGTAAGGATGCAGTGATATGAAATAACCACTAGAGGGGGGGAATATCCATATCCACGTGTGTGTGTGCAGTAAACAAATGGAAATATGGAACAGCATGAAGATGAAATCTTAACACCAAAAATGACTTTTAGGTAAATGTTACAATCATGACGTGAGTCCTGATCACCATAGTTGCCCCCCAAATGTATATTTATACCAATACACATAACCGGGACAGAGAAGAGATATGTGGAGCAGATACGTAGACGACACACAAAAGGACGCTATAACCCAAATTGGCCACCAGGACACAAAGAGAGTAAAAAACCTAACAGAGGTGCTAACTCTTCCTCCGGGTACATCTTAGATTGTGTTTAAGGTTTTGCATGGATTGGTAGGGGCCCCTCAGTAGCAGAGCCGGGGGCCCCCACCTGCCAGTCGTGTAGCTTTAGGGTTATCCCCAAGTGGCTCCGCCAGGCGCGGAGGTCTCACCTGTTGGACGATGGTGGTCAGTTCCAGGCACAGTTGAACAATGTTATTTTTCAGGAGGGAATATTCCGTCACGCTGACGAAGGGAGACCTGGAGGAACAAAATAATCGCCATTAATAAGGAGCCGCGATCCACCATACAGGACTGACTATGAATAGAGAGCCCCCCCCCCTCCCAACCCCCCACTCTGTATTAATGATATGAAATAAAACCCCAATTCAGGAGCAGTGCAGCATCATTGTCACCCCATCACAGGAAGGTGCATTAGGTGGACTTCACTGGCGGGATCAACAGGTGTTTGTGGGACTGAGAGGAAACTTGTGTTATAATTCCCCCCCTCCCCCTATCAGACACATGGGAGTTACATGTAGGGCAGGAAGGTGCGGTGTGGTCAGTGGCGGGTGAGGTCACTGGCTGGGACCAGAGCCAGATACACACGGGTTACATATGCCGCCATCGTTAGAGCGAGAGCGATAATTCTATCACTAGATCTCCTCTGTAACTCTAAACATGGAACCTGTAAAAAAAAAAAAAGTTCAAGCATCACCTATGGAGATTTATAAGTACTGAAGTTTGGCGCCATTCCACGAGCGGGCGCAGTTTTAACCACTTAAGGACCGAGCCTCTTTCTGAGATTTGGTGTTTACAAGTTAAAAACAGTTTTTTTTTGCTAGAAAAATACTTAGAACCCCCAAACATTATATAAATATTTTTTCTAACACCCTAGAGAATAAAATGGTGGTCTTTGCAATACTTTCTGTCACAACGTATTTGCGCAGCGGTCTTACAAGCGCACTTTTTTGGGGAAAAAAATCCACTTTTTTGAATTAAAAAATAAGACAACAGTAAAGTTAGCCCAATTTTTTTTTATATTGTGAAAGATAATGTTACGCCGAGTAAATTCATACCCAACATGTCACGCTTCAAAATTGCGCCCGCTCGTGGAATGGCGACAAACTTTTACCCTTAAAAATCTCCATAGGCGACGTTTTAAAAAATTCTACAGGTTGCATGTTTTGAGTTATGGAAGAGGTCTAGGGCTAGAATTATCGCTCTCGCTCTAACGATCGCGGCGATATCTCACATGTGTGGTTTGACCACCGTTTTTATATGCGGGCGCTGCTCACGTATGCGTTCGCTTCTGCGCGCGAGTTTGTGACGGGGCGCATTTAAAAATGTTTTTTGTTTCTTATTTATTTTACCTTTTATTTTTTATTTTTTTACACTGTTCTTTAAAAAAAAAAAAAAATGGTGTCACTTTTATTTCTATTACAGGGAATGTAAACATCCCTCGTAAGAGAAAAAAAGCATGACAGGTCCTCTTATATATGAGATCTGGGGGGTCAAAAAGACATCAGATCTCATATTTACACTAAAATGCAATAAAAAAATAAAAATAAAAATAATTTGTCATTTAAAAAAATAAAAATGGCCCTTTAAGAGCTATGGGCGGAAGTGACGTTTTGACGTCGCTTCCGCCCTGCAATGTTATGGAGACGGGTGGGGGGGGGGGCCATCTTCCCCTCCATGTCAAGCAAGGGGAAACATCTGATCGCCCACGGCTCCGGTAAGCGGCGGAGGGCACCGGATCGCAGCGGGGGGGCTCTCCCGCCGCCGATAAAAGTGATCTTGCGGCGAATCCACTGCAGAGACCACTGTTATTGGAAAGCGGACCGCTGGCTGATGAAGAAGATACCGGGGTTATGGTAGCTAGCTGCTGCCATAACAACGATATTCCTCTTCAAACTTAGGACATATATCGGCGTGCGGCCACCAACGACCGCCATTTTATTCCCTAGGGTCGCTGCTAAAACAATATAAATAATGTTTGCAAAAAAAGTGATGATTTTTACATGTAGGTGAGAAGTGTCAGAATTGGCCTGTGTGGGGGAGGGGCTAATCGCCATAAGTAACATACAAATAATTATTATATAATGTTTTAAGGTCATTTACTATATTTTCAAAATCTGGACTCAAGCAGGGGGCTTAGCGGACCAATTACTGAAGTTTGAACTTATAACTTCCAACCAGTTATTTCACAGTAAATAGATAAATAATACAGTAGGTGACCGCGATATTGTGTCAATCACGCCGCTGTTATCGGCAAGATTTGACACCTGCGAGCCCTGTCGCGGGAGCTAGCTCATCGGGAAAGGAAAAATTTGTTTTTTTCCTTTCCCGATGAGCGACAGGCATTGCTGACAGGTGTCTGGTATGAATCATGAGGGGGAACGCCGCGCCAAATTGTAAATAAAAAAACAGCGTGGGTTCCCCCCCCAGGAGCATACCAGGCCCTTAGGTCTGGTATGGATTTTAAAGGGGAACCCCCTACACCGAAAAAAAAACGGCATGGGGGTCCCCCCAAAATCCATACCAGACCCTTATCCGAGCACGCAGCCCGGCCCGGTCAGGAAAGGGGGTGGGGGCGAGGCGAGCCCAGGCCCTCAACATGGGGGGGGTGGGCGCTTTGGGGCAGGGGAGCGCCCCTGCGGCCCCCCCACCCCAAAGCACCTTGTCCCCATGTTGATGAGGACAAGGGCCTCTTCCCGACAACCCTGGCCGTTGGTTGTCGGGGTCTGCGGCCGGAGGGCTTATCGGAATCAGGGAGCCCCCTTTAATAAGGGGGCCCCAAGATCCCGGGCCCCCCACCCTATGTGAATGAGTATGGGGTACATCGAACCCCTACCCATTCAGCTGGGGGAAAAAGTGTCAATAAAAAAAAGACGACGGAGAAGACCGGGCCACCGCTAGCAAAAGAGCGGCAAAAGAGCGGAAGATAGCGGAGGAGCCCGGCAGAAGAGGCCGGAGAGCGGGAGAAGAGGCCGGAGAGCGGGAGAAGAACCGGACAGCGGGAGAAGAGGCCAGACAGCGGGAGAAGAACCGGACACCGGGAGAAGAGGCCGGAGAGCGGGAGAAGAACCGGACACCGGGAGAAGAGGCCGGAGAGCGGGAGAAGAACCGGACACCGGGAGAAGAGGCCGGAGAGCGGGAGAAGAACCGGACACCGGGAGAAGAGGCCGGAGAGCGGGAGAAGAACCGGACACCGGGAGAAGAGGCCAGACAGCGGGAAAAGAACCGGACACCGGGAGAAGAGGCCGGAGAGCGGGAGAAGAACCGGACACCGGGAGAAGAGGCCGGAGAGCGGGAGAAGAACCGGACACCGGGAGAAGAGGCCGGAGAGCGGGAGAAGAACCGGACACCGGGAGAAGAGGCCGGAGAGCGGGAGAAGAACTGGACACCGGGAGAAGAGGCCGGAGAGCGGGAGAAGAACCGGACACCGGGAGAAGAGGCCGGAGAGAGCGGAGAAGTCGGAAGAAGACCCCCGAAGTCGTAAGAAGACCCCCGGAGCTGCCTAATAAATTACTTTAAAAACCTGTCTAGTGTGTTTTTTTTATTGACACTTTTTCCCCCAGGTAAATAGGTAGGGGTATGATGTACCCCATACTCATTCACATAGGGTGGGGACATTAAAGGGGGCTCCCGGATTCCGATAAGCCCTCCGCCCGCAGAACCCGACAACCAACGGCCAGGGTTGTCAGTAAGAGGCGCTTGTCCTCATTAACATGGGGACAAGGTGCTTTGGGGCAGGGGGGGGGCCGCAGGACGCCCCCCTGCCCCAAAGCGCCCACCCCCCACGTTGAGGGCATGGGGCCTGGTACGGCTTTTTCTGACCGGCCGGGCTGCGTGCTTGGATAAGGGTCTGGTATGGATTTTGGGGGGACCCCCCCCGCCGTTTTTTCGGCGTAGGGGGTTCCCCTTAAAAACCATACCAGACCTAAGGGCCTGGTATGCTCCTGGGGGGGAACCCATGCCGGTTTTTTATTTAAAATTTGGCGCGGCGTTCCCCTCATGATTCATACCAGACAGCTGTCAGCAATGCCCGTCACTCATCACGAAAGGAAAAAACAGTGTTCCATTCCCGATGAGCGGGCCAGCGCGGGATGCACAGCACCCTGTCGCCGAGAACCAGCGCGATGGGATCGCGCTGGAAACACATTCTCGCGGTCAAGTACTGTAAATGATTATCTTATATACTATTAGATATTATTATATATAATATAGGATTTAGCTTGTACCTTCTCAGCAGCAGAAGATTCTCATTCTCCCTCTTAACTGTGTGAGAAGAACATGGGATTGTGGGTAATTCTTATACCCATAAACACATGTATTTCCATGTAGATAAGAGGGCGGGGCTGGAAGGGAGCATTTTTCTTTTAGACACGCCCCCTTCTATGACACTGCAGTGAGAGGCGTGCCTCCACTGCAGCATTTTTATTAGACAGCTGGGGCTAATGGTGCTTTATCATTGGTCCAAGGCTCCAAGCTGTCCATTGAGCTCAGTGCCCCTGACAAGAAGTGAGGAGAGGCGCTGTGATCTCATCCTCTCAGTCTTGTATCTATACAGGCCGATCTGTATGTAGCTTCTGACAGGCTGTACAAGGAGCCCCGTATCTCCGGAACTATAGGTCGTGGGAGCCCCAAATTTTTACCAGTGGTGGGGTAGGACTTAGGATAACCCACCTGCCTCCCCTGACTGCATGTCCCTGATGTAGGGTTGCCACATTTTCTTAAAGCCAAACCCGAACACTTTACTGGCACACTGCAATTTTTTTTTGTAGTATACATTGTAAAAGACCTTTGACAATTTTGGGTGGCTTAGTGTGGCAGCAGGATGAACAGGGGGCAGAGGGATGGACGGGTGGGGAAGCGGGGTGGACAGGGTGGCAGCGGAGTGGACTGGGGGGGCAGCAAGTGGACTGGGGGGGCAGCAGAGTGCACTGAGGGGGCAGCGGAGCGGACTGGGGGGGCAGCGGAGCGGACTGGGGGGGCAGCGGAGTGGACTGGGGGGCAGAGGAGTGGACTGAGGGGGCAGCAGAGTGGACTGAGGGGGCAGCGGAATGTACTGGGGGGCAGCAGAGTGGACTTGGGGGCAGCGGAGTGGACTGAGGGGGCAGCAAAGTAGACTGGGGGGGCAGCGGAGTGGACTGAGGGGGCAGCGAAGTAGACTGGGGGGGCAGCGGAGTGGACTGGGGGGTGGTGGAGTGGACTGGGGGGGCAGCAAGTGGACTGGGGGGGCAGCAGAGTGCACTGAGGGGGCAGCGGAGCGGACTGGGGGGGCAGCGGAGTGGACTGGGGGGCAGAGGAGTGGACTGAGGGGGCAGCAGAGTGGACTGAGGGGGCAGCGGAGTGTACTGGGGGGCAGCAGAGTGGACTTGGGGGCAGCGGAGTGGACTGAGGAGGCAGCGAAGTAGACTGGGGGGGCAGCGGAGTGGACTGAGGGGGCAGCGAAGTAGACTGGGGGGGCAGCGGAGTGGACTGGGGGGGTGGTGGAGTGGACTGGGGGGGGCAGCAGAGTGGACTGAGGGACAGTGAAGTGGACTGGGGGACAGCAACGTGTACTGGGGGGCAGCAGAGTGGACTTGGGGGGCAGCGAAGTGGACTGGGGGCAGCAGAGTGGACTGGGGGGTCAGCGGGGTGGACTGGGGGGTCAGCGGGGTGGACTGGGGGTCAGCGAAGTGGACTGGAGGGGCAGTGGAGTGGACTGGGGGGGCGGCAGAGTGGACTGGGGGGCAGCGGAGTGGACTGAGGGGGCAGCGAAGTAGACTGGGGGGGGCAGCGGAGTGGACTGAGGGGGCAGCGAAGTAGACTGGGGGGGCAGCGGAGTGGACTGGGGGGTGGTGGAGTGGACTGGGGGGGCAGCAGAGTGGACTGAGGGACAGTGAAGTGGACTGGGGGACAGCAACGTGTACTGGGGGGCAGCAGAGTGGACTTGGGGGGCAGCGAAGTGGACTGGGGGCAGCAGAGTGGACTGGGGGTCAGCGGGGTGGACTGGGGGTCAGCGAAGTGGACTGGAGGGGCAGTGGAGTGGACTGGGGGGCGGCAGAGTGGACTGGGGGTCAGTGGGGTGGACTGGGAGTCAGCGAAGTGGACCGGGGGGGGGGGGCAGTGGAGTGGACTGAGGGGGCAGCGAAGTGGACTAGGGGGCAGAAGAGTGGACTGGGGGGGCAGCAGAGTGGACTGAGGGGGCAGCAAAGTGGACTGAGGGGGCAGTAAAGTGGACTGAGGGGGCAGCAGAGTGGACTGAGGGGGCAGCAGAGTGGACCGGAGGTCAGCGGGGAGGACTGGGGGTCAGCGAAGTGGACTGGGGGGGGGCAGCGAAGTGGACTGGGGGGCAGCAGGTGGACTGGGGGGCAGCAGAGTTGACTGAGGGGGCAGCAGAGTGGACGCGAGGTCAGCGGGGAGGACTGGGGGTCAGCGAAGTGGACTGGGGGGGCAGCGAAGTGGACTGGGGGGCAGCAGAGGGAAAAGCCCCCCTTGCCCCAAACCATTACCCATGTTGAGGGCATGTGGCCTCGTATGGTTAAAGAGGACCGGGGGGGCAGCGGGGGGCAGTGCGGGGCAGCGGGGGGGCAGCGGGGGGCAGTGGGCGGCTCGCCCCCCCTTTCCTGACCTACACAGAGAATCTCCGGATATCGGGGAAGAAAAGTCATGAAATATAAAGTAGAATCTGCGGAATGTAGAAATGTGACGATCAGAAAGGAATGGGAAGAAATGGACGTTGTGCTTTCAGTTTTTTCCTTTGATGATTTTATACAGTTTGTGGGTAATTCATAAAAGCGGCGAGGAGTGCGGCGGGGGGGGGGGGGCGGCGGGGGGGCTGCGGGGGGGGGCGGCGGGGGGCTGCGTGGGGCGGGGGGGGGTCAGGGCGCTGTACGGGGGGGCGCTGTGCGGCCTCCTGGAAAGCCGATCGTCTAATGGCACGGTGAGCCTAATGTGACCAGACTGAACCAGGTCATGCCGATCGCCCGCAGCTGTGTCGGGATGTACGGGGCTCATGAATGTCGCTCACCCCGATCGCCCCGCATGCGCGGTCACCTCACTCTATTCATGCCGAGCCGCATTGTGCTCTACAATGGAAAAACGGAACCCGCCGCACATTCCCAAAACATTTCAGGTTGGGGGTGGGGGAGGAGCGGGGTGGCGGCAAACCGATCCCCTACCAGGGGCCCCAAATCCTCCCGGGGCACCGCGGAGAACAAAATGTATTCACTGAAAGGTTTCCTCTGATCTCACTGCACACTGCGAGCGAATCACAACGTGCGATAGAAGAGCCTCATTATCTGGATGGAGGACATCCACCATCATCTAGCCCTTTCCTCCCCAGCCTGACTCTCCCCTCTCTCCCTTCTTTCAATCACTGGGCGGTCTACAAACCTAATAACACCCATCCCCCCACAGGCTGACACCCACCCATTAAAGGGTTTCAATATTTGCATAACTCCTCCCACTGCTTGCACTGGGACTGAGGGCGGGGGTTATGTGTTCAGGGAACTATGGACAGCCCCCCCTGCTGGCCCCTCCCACCAGCCATGATCTGCCTGCATTGCAGAGAGAAGCACAGAGACCCGGGTATTGAAATCTTAGGAGAGGAGAGTTATAGAGGAAGGAGAGGAGTCCTCCAGCAGTGCAGAGTATTTCAGGAGAGGAGAGTTATAGAGGAAGGAGAGGAGTCCTCCAGCAGTGCAGAGTATTTCAGGAGAGGAGAGTTATAGAGGAAGGAGAGGAGTCCTCCAGCAGAGCAGAGTATTTCAGGAGAGGAGAGTTATAGAGGAAGGAGAGGAGTCCTCCAGTGCAGAGTATTTCAGGAGAGGAGAGTTATAGAGGAAGGAGCAGAGTCCTCCAGCAGAGTATTTCAGGAGAGGAGAGTTATAGAGGAAGGAGAGGAGTCCTCCAGCAGAGTATTTCAGGAGAGGAGAGTTATAGAGGAAGGAGAGGAGTCCTCCAGGAGTGCAGAGTATTTCAGGAGAGGAGAGTTATAGAGGGAGGAGAGGAGAGTTATAGAGGGAGGAGAGGAGAGTTGTAGAGGGAGGAGAGGAGAGTTATAGAGGGAGGAGAGGAGATGTTATAGAGGGAGGAGAGGAGAGTTATAGAGGGAGGAGAGGAGAGTTATAGAGGGAGGAGAGATGTTATAGAGGGAGGAGAGGAGAGTTATAGAGGGAGGAGAGGAGAGTTGTAGAGGGAGGAGAGGAGAGTTATAGAGGGAGGAGAGGAGAGTTATAGAGGGAGGAGAGGAGAGTTGTAGAGGGAGGAGAGGAGAGTTATAGAGGGAGGAGAGGAGATGTTATAGAGGGAGGAGAGGAGAGTTGTAGAGGGAGGAGCAGAGTCCTCCAGCAGAGTATTTCAGGAGAGGAGATTTATAGAGGAAGGAGAGGAGTCCTCCAGGAGTGCAGAGTATTTCAGGAGAGGAGAGTTATAGAGGGAGGAGAGGAGAGTTGTAGAGGGAGGAGAGGAGAGTTGTAGAGGGAGGAGAGGAGAGTTATAGAGGGAGGAGAGGAGATGTTATAGAGGGAGGAGAGGAGAGTTATAGAGGGAGGAGAGGAGAGTTATAGAGGGAGGAGAGGAGATGTTATAGAGGGAGGAGAGGAGAGTTGTAGAGGGAGGAGAGGAGATGTTATAGAGGGAGGAGAGGAGAGTTATAGAGGAAGGAGAGGAGAGTTATAGAGGGAGGAGAGGAGATGTTATAGAGGGAGGAGAGGAGATGTTATAGAGGGAGGAGAGGAGAGTTATAGAGGGAGGAGAGGAGATGTTATAGAGGGAGGAGAGGAGAGTTATAGAGGGAGGAGAGATATAGAGGGAGGAGAGGAGAGTTGTAGAGGGAGGAGAGGAGAGTTATAGAGGAAGGAGAGGAGAGTTATAGAGGGAGGAGAGGAGAGTTGTAGAGGGAGGAGAGGAGATGCTATAGAGGGAGGAGAGGAGAGTTATAGAGGGAGGAGAGGAGATGTTATAGAGGGAGGAGAGGAGAGTTGTAGAGGGAGGAGAGGAGAGTTATAGAGGAAGGAGCAGAGTCCTCCAGCAGAGTATTTCAGGAGAGGAGAGATATAGAGGAAGGAGAGGAGTCCTCCAGGAGTGCAGAGTATTTCAGGAGAGGAGAGTTATAGAGGAAGGAGAGGAGAGTTGTAGAGGGAGGAGAGGAGAGTTCTAGAGGGAGGAGAGGAGAGTTATAGAGGGAGGAGAGGAGATGTTATAGAGGGAGGAGAGGAGAGTTATAGAGGGAGGAGAGGAGATGTTATAGAGGGAGGAGAGGAGAGTTGTAGAGGGAGGAGAGGAGAGTTATAGAGGGAGGAGAGGAGAGTTATAGAGGGAGGAGAGGAGAGTTCTAGAGGAAGGAGCAGAGTCCTCCAGCAGAGTATTTCAGGAGAGGAGAGATATAGAGGAAGGAGAGGAGTCCTCCAGGAGTGCAGAGTATTTCAGGAGAGGAGAGTTATAGAGGAAGGAGAGGAGAGTTGTAGAGGGAGGAGAGGAGAGTTCTAGAGGGAGGAGAGGAGAGTTATAGAGGGAGGAGAGGAGATGTTATAGAGGGAGGAGAGGAGAGTTATAGAGGGAGGAGAGGAGATGTTATAGAGGGAGGAGAGGAGAGTTGTAGAGGGAGGAGAGGAGAGTTATAGAGGAAGGAGAGGAGAGTTATAGATGGAGGAGAGGAGATGTTATAGAGGGAGGAGAGGAGAGTTATAGAGGGAGGAGAGGAGAGTTGTAGAGGGAGGAGAGGAGAGTTATAGAGGAAGGAGAGAAGAGTTATAGAGGGAGGAGAGGAGAGTTATAGAGGGAGGAGAGGAGATGTTATAGAGGGAGGAGAGGAGAGTTGTAGAGGGAGGAGAGGAGATGTTATAGAGTGAGGAGAGGAGAGTTATAGAGGGAGGAGAGGAGAGTTGTAGAGGGAGGAGAGGAGAGTTATAGAGAAAGGAGAGGAGAGTTATAGAGGAAGGAGAGGAGAGTTGTAGAGGGAGGAGAGGAGAGTTATAGAGGGAGGAGAGGAGAGTTATAGAGGGAGGAGAGGAGATGTTATAGAGGGAGGAGAGGAGAGTTATAGAGGGAGGAGAGGAGAGTTGTAGAGGGAGGAGAGGAGAGTTATAGAGGGAGGAGAGGAGAGTTATAGAGGGAGGAGAGGAGATGTTATAGAGGGAGGAGAGGAGAGTTGTAGAGGGAGGAGAGGAGAGTTATAGAGGAAGGAGAGAAGAGGAGATGTTATAGAGGGAGGAGAGGAGAGTTATAGAGGGAGGAGAGGAGATGTTATAGAGGGAGGAGAGGAGAGTTGTAGAGGGAGGAGAGGAGATGTTATAGAGTGAGGAGAGGAGAGTTACAGAGGGAGGAGAGGAGAGTTGTAGAGGGAGGAGAGGAGAGTTATAGAGGGAGGAGAGGAGAGTTATAGAGGGAGGAGAGGAGATGTTATAGAGGGAGGAGAGGAGAATTATAGAGGGAGGAGAGGAGAGTTATAGAGGAAGGAGAGGAGAGTTATAGAGGGAGGAGAGGAGATGTTATAGAGGGAGGAGAGGAGAGTTATAGAGGGAGGAGAGGAGAGTTATAGAGGGAGGAGAGGAGAGTTGTAGAGGGAGGAGAGGAGAGTTATAGAGGGAGGAGAGGAGAGTTATAGAGGGAGGAGAGGAGATGTTATAGAGGGAGGAGAGGAGAGTTGTAGAGGGAGGAGAGGAGATGTTATAGAGGGAGGAGAGGAGAGTTACAGAGGGAGGAGAGGAGATGTTATAGAGGGAGGAGAGGAGATGTTATAGAGGGAGGAGAGGAGAGTTGTAGAGGGAGGAGAGGAGAGTTATAGAGGAAGGAGAGGAGAGTTATAGAGGGAGGAGAGGAGAGTTATAGAGGGAGGAGAGGAGATGTTATAGAGGGAGGAGAGGAGAGTTGTAGAGGAAGGAGAGGAGAGTTATAGAGGGAGGAGAGGAGAGTTTTGGAGGGAGGAGAGGAGAGTTATAGAGGGAGGAGAGGAGATGTTATAGAGGGAGGAGAGGAGAGTTGTAGAGGGAGGAGAGGAGATGTTATAGAGGGAGGAGAGGAGAGTTACAGAGGGAGGAGAGGAGAGTTGTAGAGGGAGGAGAGGAGAGTTATAGAGGGAGGAGAGGAGAGTTATAGAGGGAGGAGAGGAGATGTTATAGAGGGAGGAGAGGAGAATTATAGAGGGAGGAGAGGAGAGTTATAGAGGAAGGAGAGGAGAGTTATAGAGGGAGGAGAGGAGATGTTATAGAGGGAGGAGAGGAGAGTTATAGAGGGAGGAGAGGAGAGTTATAGAGGGAGGAGAGGAGAGTTATAGAGGAAGGAGAGGAGAGTTATAGAGGGAGGAGAGGAGATGTTATAGAGGGAGGAGAGGAGAGTTATAGAGGGAGGAGAGGAGAGTTATAGAAGAAGGAGCAGAGTCCTCCAGCAGTGCAGAGTATTTCAGGAGAGGAGAGTTATAGAGGGAGGAGAGGAGATGTTATAGAGGGAGGAGAGGAGAGTTATAGAGGGAGGAGAGGAGATGTTATAGAGGGAGGAGAGGAGAGTTATAGAGGGAGGAGAGGAGATGTTATAGAGGGAGGAGAGGAGAGTTAGAGGGAGGAGAGGAGATGTTATAGAGGGAGGAGAGGAGATGTTATAGAGGGAGGAGAGGAGAGTTATAGAGGGAGGAGAGGAGAGTTATAGAGGGAGGAGAGGAGAGTTATAGAGGGAGGAGAGGAGATGTTATAGAGGGAGGAGAGGAGAGTTATAGAGGGAGGAGAGGAGATGTTATAGAGGGAGGAGAGGAGATGTTATAGAGGGAGGAGAGGAGAGTTATAGAGGGAGGAGAGGAGATGTTATAGAGGGAGGAGAGGAGATGTTATAGAGGGAGGAGAGGAGAGTTATAGAGGGAGGAGAGGAGATGTTATAGAGGGAGGAGAGGAGAGTTATAGAGGGAGGAGAGGAGAGTTATAGTGGAAGGAGAGGAGAGTTATAGAGGGAGGAGAGGAAAGTTATAGAGGAAGGAGAGGAGAGTTATAGAGGGAGGAGAGGAGATGTTATAGAGGGAGGAGAGGAGAGTTATAGAGGGAGGAGAGGAGAGTTATAGAGGGAGGAGAGGAGAGTTATAGAAGAAGGAGCAGAGTCCTCCAGCAGTGCAGAGTATTTCAGGAGAGGAGAGTTATAGAGGGAGGAGAGGAGAGTTATAGAGGGAGGAGAGGAGATGTTATAGAGGGAGGAGAGGAGATGTTGTAGAGGGAGGAGAGGAGAGTTATAGAGGAAGGAGAGAAGAGTTATAGAGGGAGGAGAGGAGATGTTATAGAGGGAGGAGAGGAGAGTTATAGAGGGAGGAGAGGAGATGTTATAGAGGGAGGAGAGGAGAGTTGTAGAGGGAGGAGAGGAGATGTTATAGAGTGAGGAGAGGAGAGTTATAGAGGGAGGAGAGGAGAGTTGTAGAGGGAGGAGAGGAGAGTTATAGAGGAAGGAGAGGAGAGTTATAGAGGGAGGAGAGGAGATGTTATAGAGGGAGGGGAGGAGAGTTATAGAGGGAGGAGAGGAGATGTTATAGAGGGAGGAGAGGAGAGTTGTAGAGGGAGGAGAGGAGATGTTATAGAGGGAGGAGAGGAGAGTTGTAGAGGGAGGAGAGGAGAGTTATAGAGGGAGGAGAGGAGAGTTATAGAGGGAGGAGAGGAGAGTTATAGAGGAAGGAGCAGAGTCCTCCAGCAGAGTATTTCAGGAGAGGAGAGTTATAGAGGAAGGAGAGGAGAGTTGTAGAGGGAGGAGAGGAGAGTTCTAGAGGGAGGAGAGGAGAGTTATAGAGGGAGGAGAGGAGATGTTATAGAGGGAGGAGAGGAGAGTTATAGAGGGAGGAGAGGAGATGTTATAGAGGGAGGAGAGGAGAGTTATAGAGGGAGGAGAGGAGAGTTGTAGAGGGAGGAGAGGAGAGTTATAGAGGGAGGAGAGAAGAGTTATAGAGGGAGGAGAGGAGATGTTATAGAGGGAGGAGAGGAGAGTTGTAGAGGGAGGAGAGGAGAGTTATAGAGGAAGGAGAGAAGAGTTATAGAGGGAGGAGAGGAGATGTTATAGAGGGAGGAGAGGAGAGTTATAGAGGGAGGAGAGGAGATGTTATAGAGGGAAGAGAGGAGAGTTGTAGAGGGAGGAGAGGAGATGTTATAGAGTGAGGAGAGGAGAGTTATAGAGGGAGGAGAGGAGAGTTGTAGAGGGAGGAGAGGAGAGTTATAGAGGGAGGAGAGGAGAGTTATAGAGGGAGGAGAGGAGATGTTATAGAGGGAGGAGAGGAGAGTTATAGAGGGAGGAGAGGAGAGTTATAGAGGAAGGAGAGGAGAGTTATAGAGGAAGGAGAGGAGAGTTATAGAGGGAGGAGAGGAGATGTTATAGAGGGAGGAGAGGAGAGTTATAGAGGGAGGAGAGGAGAGTTATAGAGGGAGGAGAGGAGAGTTATAGAAGAAGGAGCAGAGTCCTCCAGCAGTGCAGATTATTTCAGGAGAGGAGAGTTATAGAGGGAGGAGAGGAGATGTTATAGAGGGAGGAGAGGAGAGTTATAGAGGGAGGAGAGGAGATGTTATAGAGGGAGGAGAGGAGATGTTATAGAGGGAGGAGAGGAGAGTTATAGAGGGAGGAGAGGAGATGTTATAGAGGGAGGAGAGGAGAGTTATAGAGGGAGGAGAGGAGATGTTATAGAGGGAGGAGAGGAGATGTTATAGAGGGAGGAGAGGAGAGTTATAGAGGGAGGAGAGGAGAGTTATAGAGGGAGGAGAGGAGATGTTATAGAGGGAAGAGAGGAGAGTTATAGAGGGAGGAGAGGAGAGTTGTAGAGGGAGGAGAGGAGATGTTATAGAGGGAGGAGAGGAGATGTTATAGAGGGAGGAGAGGAGAGTTATAGAGGGAGGAGAGGAGATGTTATAGAGGGAGGAGAGGAGAGTTATAGAGGGAGGAGAGGAGAGTTATAGTGGAAGGAGAGGAGAGTTATAGAGGGAGGAGAGGAGAGTTATAGAGGAAGGAGAGGAGAGTTATAGAGGAAGGAGAGGCGAGTTATAGAGGGAGGAGAGGAGATGTTATAGAGGGAGGAGAGGAGAGTTATAGAGGGAGGAGAGGAGATGTTATAGAGGGAGGAGAGGAGAGTTATAGAGGGAGGAGAGGAGAGTTATAGAGGGAGGAGAGGAGAGTTATAGAAGAAGGAGCAGAGTCCTCCAGCAGTGCAGAGTATTTCAGGAGAGGAGAGTTATAGAGGGAGGAGAGGAGAGTTATAGAGGGAGGAGAGGAGAGTTATAGAGGGAGGAGAGGAGAGTTGTAGAGGGAGGAGAGGAGAGTTATAGAGGAAGGAGAGAAGAGTTATAGAGGGAGGAGAGGAGATGTTATAGAGGGAGGAGAGGAGAGTTATAGAGGGAGGAGAGGAGATGTTATAGAGGGAAGAGAGGAGAGTTATAGAGGGAGGAGAGGAGAGTTATAGAGGGAGGAGAGGAGAGTTATAGAGGAAGGAGAGGAGAGTTATAGAGGAAGGAGAGGAGAGTTATAGAGGGAGGAGAGGAGATGTTATAGAGGGAGGAGAGGAGAGTTATAGAGGGAGGAGAGGAGAGTTATAGTGGAAGGAGAGGAGATGTTATAGAGGGAGAAGAGGAGAGTTATAGAGGGAAGAGAGGAGATTTATAGAGGGAGGAGAGGAGCGTTATAGAGGGAGGAGAGGAGATGTTATAGAGGGAAGAGAGGAGATGTTATAGAGGGAAGAGAGGAGAGTTATAGAGGGAGGAGAGGAGCGTTATAGAGGGAGGAGAGGAGAGTTATAGAGGGAGGAGAGGAGCGTTATAGTGGAAGGAGAGGAGATGTTATAGAGGGAGGAGAGGAGATGTTATAGAGGGAAGAGAGGAGAGTTATAGAGGGAGGAGAGGAGCGTTATAGAGGGAGGAGAGGAGAGTTATAGAGGGAGGAGAGGAGAGTTATAGAGGGAGGAGAGGAGAGTTGTAGAGGGAGGAGAGGAGAGTTGTAGAGCGAGGAGAGGAGAGTTATAGAGGGAGGAGAGGAGAGTTGTAGAGGGAGGAGAGGAGAGTTATAGAGGGAGGAGAGGAGAGTTGTAGAGGGAGGAGAGGAGAGTTATAGAGGGAGGAGAGGAGAGTTTTGGAGGGAGGAGAGGAGAGTTATAGAGGGAGGAGAGGAGAGTTATAGAGGGAGGAGAGGAGAGTTATAGAGGGAGGAGAGGAGAGTTATAGAGGGAGGAGAGGAGAGTTTTGGAGGGAGGAGAGGAGAGTTATAGAGGGAGGAGAGGAGATGTTATAGAGGGAGGAGAGGAGAGTTATAGAGGGAGGAGAGGAGAGTTGTAGAGGGAGGAGAGGAGATGTTATAGAGGGAGGAGAGGAGAGTTATAGAGGGAGGAGAGGAGAGTTATAGAGGGAGGAGAGGAGAGTTATAGAGGGAGGAGAGGAGAGTTGTAGAGGGAGGAGAGGAGAGTTGTAGAGGGAGGAGAGGAGATGTTATAGAGGGAGGAGAGGAGAGTTATAGAGGGAGGAGAGGAGAGTTGTAGAGGGAGGAGAGGAGATGTTACCTGTCCAGCCAGGCCAGCAGATTCTTAGCAGCACCAATCAGATCCACCACGGAGGTGAGGAAGTCATTGGGTAATCTCCGGGAGCTCCGCCCATCGTAGTGGCCGCTCCGCCTTCGACCCGTTATGAAGTTCTGAAGATTTTTGGCGGATGAGTTGAGTTTGTGGGAGAGCGTGCGCAAATTCTCCGTCTCCAGACCGTAATTCTGTAAGGAAGCAAAAAAATTAAAAAAATAGATATTCAGGATGGAAATTCCCAGAAAACATAAAAACAACACAAATCAGGACTTCTCTTTTATTATTATTATTATTATCACTCCCCTCCCCCTCCCCCTCCCCCGGGCCGATTCTCAGCTCTCAGCGATGTCGCACTTTGAATGACAATTACGCGGTAATATAACAATATAAACAGGTGACATTTTTATCATTTTTTTGCACACAGAGCTTTCTTTAGATGATATTTAATCACCTCGGGGGGGGGGGGGGGGGATTTTTTTGGTATAAACGAAAAAAGACCAAAAATTTTTGGGAAAAAAAAAAAAACGTTTTTTCTTTGTTTCTTTTTAAAGATTTTGCAAATAAATAAACTTCATAAGTTTCAACCAAACTTTCTTCTGCTCCAAACCGAAATCAGTGAATATTATTTATCTGTAGGAAAGTTATAGAGACCACAAACTATGAGATATAAATCTGATAATCGATCGATCCTGAAGGACTGACAACCGATCTCATTTCTTGAGGCTCGAAAACAGCAGGAAAGTACAAATAGCCCCACCCCCCCAAATCACCTCCCAGTACAAATACCCCCAAATCACCCCCCCAGTACAAATACCCCCCAAATCACCCCCCAGTACAAATACCCCCAAATCACCTCCCAGTACAAATACCCCCAAATCACCCCCCCAGTACAAATACCCCCCAAATCACCCCCCAGTACAAATACCCCCAAATCACCCCCCAGTACAAATACCCCCCAAATCACCCCCCCAGTACAAATACCCCCCAAATCACCCCTCAGTACAAATACCCCCCAAATCACCCCTCAGTACAAATACCCCCCAAATCACCCCCCAGTACAAATACCCCCCAAATCACCTCCCAGTACAAATACCCCAAAAATCACCCCCCAGTACAAATACCCCCCAAATCACCCCCAGTACAAATACCCCCCAAATCACCCCCCCCAGTACAAATACCCCCCAAATCACCTCCCCCAGTACAAATACCCCCCAAATCACCCCCCCAGTACAAATACCCCAAAAATCACCCCCAGTACAAATACCCCCCAAATCACCTCCCAGTACAAATACCCCCCAAATCACCTCCCATTACAAATACCCCAAAAATCACCCCCCAGTACAAATACCCCCCAAATCACCTCCCAGTACAAATACCCCCCAAATCACCTCCCATTACAAATACCCCCCAAATCACCTCCCATTACAAATACCCCAAAAATCACCCCCCAGTACAAATACCCCCCAAATCACCTCCCAGTACAAATACCCCCCAAATCACCTCCCAGTACAAATACCCCCAAATCACCCCCCAGTACAAATACCCCCCAAATCACCTCCCAGTACAAATACCCCCAAATCACCCCCAGTACAAATACCCCCCAAATCACCCCCCCAGTACAAATACCCCCAAATCACCCCCCAGTACAAATACCCCCCAAATCACCCTCCAGTACAAATACCCCCCAAACCACCCCCGAGTACAAATACCCCCCAAATCACCCCCAGTACAAATACCCCTGAAACCACCCCCGAGTACAAATACCCCCCAAATCCCCCCGCAAAGTACAAATACCCCCCAAATCACCCCCCCAGTACAAATACCCCTGAAACCACCCCCGAGTACAAATACCCCCCAAATCACCCCCCCCAGTACAAATACCCCTGAAACCACCCCCCCCCCGAGTACAAATACCCTCCAAATCACCCCCCAGTACAAATACCCCTGAAACCACCCCCCCGAGTACAAATACCCCCAAACCACCCCCCCAGTACAAATACCCCTGAAACCACCCCCAAGTACAAATACCCCCCAAATCACCCCCCAGTACAAATACCCCCAAATCACCCCCCCGAGTACAAATACCCCCAAATCACCCCCCCTGAGTACAAATACCCCCCAAATCACCCCCCAGTCCAAATACCCCCAAATCACCCCCCAGTACAAATACCCCCCAAATCACCCCCCAGTACAAATACCCCCCAAATTCACCGCCCAGTAGAAATACCCCCCAAATCACCCCCTCCCCCAGTACAAATACCCCCCAAATCACCCCCAGGGCAGCACAGTGGTGTAGTGGATAGCACTCTCACCTAGCAGCAATAGGGTCGCTGGTTCAAATCCCAACCACGGCACTACCTGCCTGGAGTTCTCATGTTCTCCCTGTGCCTGCCTGGGTTTCCTCCGGTGTCCTCCCACACTCCAAAGACATGCTGGTAGGTTAAAAGGCGCCCTGAGGCGATTCAGTTCGCATAGGTAGCGCTATACAATTCATTCACTCATTCACTCAAATACCCCCCAAATCACCCCCCAGTACAAATACCCCCCCCCCCAAATCACCCCCTACCCCCAAAATCATCCCCCAGTAAGAATACCGCCCAAATCACCCCTTTTTGGAAAGTAGACAGGTTCAAGGTCTATACAGTGCCTTGAAAAAGTATTCATACCCCTTGAAATTCCCCTCATTTTGTTACAACCGAAAACATAAATATATTTTATTGGGATTTTATGTGATAGACCAACACAAAGTGTCACATAATTGTGAAGTGGAAGGAAAATGATAAATGATACAAATAAATATGTGAAAAGTGTGGGGGGGGACATTTGTATGGCGCCCCCCGGAGTCAATACTTTGTAGAACCCCCTTTCTCTACAAGTCTTTTTGGGGATGTCTCTACCAGCTTTGCACATCTAGAGAGGACATTTCTGCCCATAAGTATTATACTAGGGATCTAGTTGTTTTTCACTCCCTTCTTAGTAGAGATGTCCCTGTGTTGTTTACATTCACAGAGGTGTGTTCAGTGAGACTCAGAGCCAATCGCCGGGTGCCAGCAGTCGATCATTGTCTGGGACCAGGTGGTTGGCATGTCCTTTTGGCCAGGAAGCAGCAAGGACACCACATACAGACCCATACAGACCTGACTGTCCCAACATACAATTAGAAGAACTAACAAAAACCTTTGGCCTGGCAAATAGCCAATCCAGGTACTTAACGGCTTTTGTCCCTCCAGTCATTACCTTCCCTATTCACCAGCTATCCCATGGGTGGCATCACGGCTTTTCTGGGCACCAGAGAACTTTTTCAATTCAAAAGTCTCATATCAAATTGAAACTCATGCCCAGTTCAAAGTCAAGCACTCCACCATCATAACCTCCAGGGCAATAGAAAGCTGGCAGAGGTTCCTCACTCTATACAAAAAGATCAAATACATTTTATCTGGAGAAGAACATTCATCAACGAGCATAAGCAGAAACCACTGACATGTACTGGAGTCTGTTGCTGAAGCAAAACTTCCAGGATACAGAGGTACAGATGGTAATAAAAAGCCCCTTTTGTGGCCTTTCTGGGCACCAGAGAGCTGCCTCAATACAAAACTATCCGTTTGGATTGGACCTCTCACCCAGGGATCCACAGCTCTAACCTTCGAACAATCAATTTTGACTTTTGGCCAAGGACCAGCTGGATCTGGTGAGCCCCGTTAATGCTTTTCCATGCACCAGAGAGCTGTCTCAATACAAAACTATCCTTTGGAACTCTCACCAAGCTTGGAGACCAGCACTCCACAGCCCTAAGCTCCGAACAAGCAGTTTGGACGTTTGGCCAAGGACCATAAAGAAGTACCAAGGACACCACATAAAAAACCAATACAAACTTGATAGTTCCAACATACAATCAAAAACTTTAGAAGAACGAGGAAAACCATTGGCTTAGCCAATACAGGCTCTTTGTGACTTTTGCCCCCCCCCCATGGCTTGTCTCTACCGATTCCTGGTTTGACCTCAGCTAGTTCCTGACCATGGCTTGTCTCTACTGATTCCTGGTTTAACCTCGGCTAGTTCCTGACCATGGCTTGCCTCTGCTGATTCCTGGTGTGACCTTGGCAAATTCCTGATGACAATTTGTCTCCACTGACTTCCAGTGTGACCTTGGCTAGTTCTTGACCATGGCTTGTCTCTACTGATTCCTGGTTTGACCTCAGCTAGTTCCTGATGACGATTTGTCTTTGCTGATTCCTGGTTTGACCTCAACTGGTTCCTGGTGATGGTTTGTATCACGACACATATCTGTGCCCAATGCTGAAGCAGAACTAAAAGCATCAAGAACCCATCTGTAAGGACCAGTGTTTTGGGGTAAGCCAGAAATAGTTTATGTATAAAATCTCTGAGATGCCATGCAGTGGAGTAACCCCCCAGTAGCCAGACTGCACCTCAGATCTGCTAGAAAGATGGCGGCTGATGAGTTGAGTTGGACAATTGTGTCTCTGCTGATTCCTGGCATCACCTGGACTAGTTCTTGACCATGACTTGTCTCTACTGATTCCTGGTTTGACCTCAGCTAGTTCCTGACCATGGCTTGTCTCTGCTGATTCCTGGTGTGACCTTGGCTAATTCCTGATGACAATTTGTCTCCACTGACTTCTGGTGTGACCTTGGCTAGTTCTTGACCATGGCTTGTCTCTACTGATTCCTGGTTTGACCTCGGCTAGTTTCTGGTGATGGTTTGTTCCATGACACATATCTGTGCCCAATGCAGAAGCAGAACTAAAAGCATCAAGAACCCATCTGCAAGGACCAGTGTTTTGGGGTAAGCCAGAAATAGGAGTTTATGCACACAATCTCTGAGATGCCATGCAGTGGAGTAACCCCCCCAGTAGCCAGACTGCACCTCGGATCTGCTAGAAAGATGATGAGTTGATTTGGGTTACTCCCTCTACATTCTTCTTTGTGTTATTAGATGAGCCTGGCAGTGTCACTTCACCCAGGCTCCATAATTTATCCTCTCGAGTCCGTCTCACTTTCACCTGCTTGATACGTTCAATATGCCGAGTGTGAATAATGATGATAATTGTAACATAAGAGTAAGTAGAGGACATTATCTCCATCGCAGGTCTTGTCACAAGAGACTCAAAACTTTCATTATATTATATATTACATGCAAATTCTCCACATCCTCCCTGTCATTTCCCTGTAATAACCTCCCCCAACCCCCCACCGGGGCTGACACAAAACCAGTAATTTAATGGCACACTGGGAGCCGGCTGATCCGAGGATTCTTATTTATTGTCAGTAGAATTTAAAGGGCTTGCACTGGAGAAAGTGTAAGAGTAATTCGGGATTGTCAAGGGTTCAAGTTAGGGCTAGAGATATGTGCTTAACTCATTTCGGCTCTTTACCTGCACATCAGACCGCCACTGGATGTTATACCATTGCAAGCAAGGAAGGGGGACACCATGGTGGTGTACAAAGTGCTGATGTATCAACAGGGTTGATCACTTTCCAGAAGTTGCTGCAAACATCTGAAGGTCTGGGGGTATATTTTATATTTTTTATTTTGGTGAAATATTGGAGTCAATGGGAAAGGCAAAATAAAGGTGTTTTTATTGTTTTTTAAGGGAAAAAATGGGCTTTACAGCTCAATGAGCAAAATGTCCCCTACAGACAAGCAAACTGAATTCCAATCTTAGAGCCAGATGGCCTATTAAAGGAACAGATATATAAGTAAAGGAGGAAGACCCCAGGGATTTTACGGGTGGGAGGGAGATAGGGAGTAGAAATGTGTAAAAAGAGTAGGAGGAATCAGAGTATAAAAGGATATATGGTACTTTTATTCAAAATTGTCTTTCTGTCTATTAGACTGTCTATTAGACTGTTTTGGTGGTCCAACTACATTCATGTATTAAAGGAACAGAGTCGAGTCAGGGAGTTGCTGGATGGTCTGCTTTTCTGTTGCTGACCCGGTCTGCCCTTGGATTTGGCTCTGCTCTGCCTGCCTGCTATTGACCTCATTTACTTCCTGAGGACGGCTTGTCTCTGCTGATTCCTGGTTTGACCTCAGCTAGTTCCTGATGAAGACTTGTCACTGCTGATTCCTGTGGTTTCACTATGGGTACTTCCTGATGACGGCTTCGCTTCACGGATTCCCATTTGATCTTGGTTAGTTTCTGATGACAACTTGTCTCTGCTGTTTGCTGGTTTGACTTTGGCTAGTTCCTGACGATGGCCTGTCTTTGCCGAATTCCCAGTTTGAGCTTGGCTGATTCCTGAGGACAGTTATGACTCTGCTGATTCCTGGCACAACCTCGGCTAGTTCCTGACCATGGCTTGTCTCTACTGATTCCTGGTTTGACCTCAGCTAGTTCCTGACCATGGCTTGTCTCTACTGATTCCTGGTTTGACCTCAGCTAGTTCCTGACCATGGCTTGTCTCTACTGATTCCTGGTTTGACCTCAGCTAGTTCCTGACCATGGCTTGTCTCTACTGATTCCTGGTTTGACCTCAGCTAGTTCATGACCATGGCTTGTCTCTACTGATTCCTGGTTTGACCTCAGCTAGTTCCTGACCATGGCTTGTCTCTACTGATTCCTGGTTTGACCTCAGCTAGTTCATGACCATGGCTTGTCTCTACTGATTCCTGGTTTGACCTCAGCTAGTTCCTGACCATGGCTTGTCTCTACTGATTCCTGGTTTGACCTCAGCTAGTTCCTGACCATGGCTTGTCTCTGCTGATTCCTGGTTTGACCTCAGCTAGTTCATGACCATGGCTTGTCTCTACTGATTCCTGGTTTGACCTCAGCTAGTTCCTGACCATGGCTTGTCTCTACTGATTCCTGGTTTGACCTCAGCTAGTTCCTGACCATGGCTTGTCTCTACTGATTCCTGGTTTGACCTCAGCTAGTTCCTGACCATGGCTTGTCTCTACTGATTCCTGGTTTGACCTCAGCTAGTTCCTGACCATGGCTTGTCTCTGCTGATTCCTGGTGTGACCTTGGCTAATTCTTGATGACAATTTGTCTCCGGCAGTGGCGGCTGGCGCTCAAAATTTTTTGGGGGGCTCAAACAAACTGATAAATACTGACCCCCCCCATCAATTGCAGCCTCATTGTGCCCATCAAATGCAGCCATTGTGCCCCTAAAACGCAGCCACTTGTGCCCATCATATGCAGCCACTGTGCCCCATCATATGCAGCCACTTGTGCCCCATCATATGCAGCCACTTGTGCCCATCAAATGCAGCCACTGTGCCCCATCATATGCAGCCACTTGTGCCCATCATATGCAGGCACTGTGCCCCATCGTATGCAGCCACTGTGCCCCATCATATGCAGCCACTTGTGCCCATCAAATGCAGCCACTTGTGCCCATCAAATGCAGCCACTTGTGCCCATCAAATGCAGCCACTTGTGCCCATCAAATGCAGCCACTTGTGCCCATCAAATGCAGCCACTTGTGCCCATCATATGCAGCCACTTGTGCCAATCAAATGCAGGCACGCGCGTCCCCCAGCTCAGCTGTTACTTCACTAACCCCCCCCACGCGCGCGCGCGGCCGCTCCGGCGGCACTTATCACTCGTGTGGCGGGGCTCTACTCCTCTCCTGGAGTGACGGGGCTCTCCTCCTCGGCGGGAAGCGACGGCTCTCCTCCTCGGTGGCTCTCCTCCTCAGTGGCTCTCCTCCTTGGCGGGATCGGCAGCTCTCTACTCCTCGGCGGGAAGCGGCGGCTAGCGGCGGCTGCGGCTCCTGTGTCCGCTCAGCTCCTCAGGCTTCCTCAGCCGTGTCTCCTCTTCCACCAAAGCGTTAGGCATCCAATAGGATCACCTAATGCTTTTGCCAATTGTGAGACAGGTCTCACTGACCTGCCTGCTGATTGGCCGGGAGGAACGTTAGTGTGAAAATAGCGAAAATTAATTCGCTATGCCACACAACAGGGTGGGATCGGGACGCAGTGCTCTGTGCCCCGAGCCCACCCTATTTTGAAGCCTATTAGAGCCTTTGGCTCTAATCACGTGCTTCAAAATACACCCCCCCGCCTATTCCCGCCATTGTATTTCACCTGTCCGGCGTCCTGAAAGGGGCCGGGCACATGAATAGGGAGGGCGGCGGAGGTATCAGGGGGGTGTTCTTGACCATGGCTTGTCTCTACTGATTCATGGTTTAACCTCGGCTAGTTCCTGATGACGATTTTTCTTTGCCAATTCCTGGTTTGACCTCAACTAGTTCCTGACCATGGCTTGCCTCTGCTGATTCCATGTGTGACCTTGGCTAATTCCTGACGAAAATTTGTCTCCTCTGACTTCTGGTGTGACCTTGGCTAGTTCTTGACCATGGCTTGTCTCTATGGATTCCTGGTTTGATCTCGGCTAGTTCCTGACCATGGCTTGTCTCTATGGATTCCTGGTTTGATCTCGGCTAGTTCCTGACCATGGCTTGTCTCTATGGATTCCTGGTTTGATCTCGGCTAGTTCCTGACCATGGCTTGTCTCTACGGATTCCTGGTTTGATCTCGGCTAGTTCCTGATGACGATTTGTCTTTGCTGATTCCTGGTTTGACCTCAACTAGTTCCTGGTGATGGTTTGTCTCTGATGATTCCTGGTTTGACTTTGGGTAGCTCCTGAATAAGACTTACCACTACTGACCTTCTGGTGAGGTGTATCCTGACCACTATTCTGCCTTCCACCCTGCCTGCTATTTGCCTTCCCAGTTGCTCGCCTGTTTCAGACCATGCTTCCAGCCTGTCATGGGTTCTGGTGTTCCTGCCAGTTGCCGTTCTACTTTGCTTTTCGGTGACACCCTTACCTGGTCTATCTGCAATCTGTGTGACAAGACGTCTACCAGAAGTGAGCACCTGTGGACTGAATTCTTGGCAACCAAGCCTCTTTGTGTCCTTTCATTCAACGTTACCATTTGAGGGTTGTTTGGACCAGAGGTGTAAGGGAAGGCCTCTTGTCACGTTGGCCTGTACCCTGGTACGTGATAACACCTTTGTGGCCCTAGACTGGAATTTCCTTCATCTCTAAAAGAATTGGTCTGAGCAGCCTATCGCCAGACCCAAACACCGTCACATGGAGAGGGGAAAGGTCTTTAACCCTGTGTCAGCTCCAATATGGAGGCCTCCAACAGACAAGTGGAGCAGCGATGGAGCGCGGTATAGATTTATATCGGTGGGTGAGCGACACCCTAACAAAAGAACCTGTCAGATTTCCCTGAATGATCAAAGTGACAATTTCGGTTTCACTATATCTACCTATTGCTGCTGGATGTATAACAAGGTTCCAGAAGAACGAGTATAATCGACAAGACTAGAAGAATTCTGTATCCTAGCAGGATGTACGGCATCCATAGACCCCCGAGCCTCGCTCACTCCCGGAAACCATACACACAGCAGGCGCAGTGCGAGGCCGATCACAGAAGCCGGCGATCAATATTCAAAGTGGGCTGATAGACTTTAATCGATCGATGAAGGAGGAGAAGCGAGGAGGCGACCGCTGAGAGGATCAAACCTGTTTCTATGTGATCACAGCAAGACGCCTTCTTCCAGGAAAACCGCTCGCGATTCTGGCGGCTGACTTTTTCCCATGACTACTTACCTCCCGCCGGACCGCCCTTCAGATTATTTCGACAAAAACAAAGTTATAAGGTCAAATCCCCTGACTTCCTGAGAATGTTTTATTTAAATTTTGAGGAATGGAGCCAAGGGCAATAAGAAATGAAGATGACTATGATCTATGCCAGGGGTAGGTAACCCTTTGAGCACAGTGTGCCGAAAAATGTTTTTTTAAAGAAATTGAGCGGGCCGATTTTAAAACAAAAAAATTTCCATGCGTAGGGCCCCCTAATCTACATTTGGGGCGCCGGACTTAAAGTTGCTGCGACTTCAAAAGTAAATCCTGCACTACTTTGGTCCGACTTTCATGCAACTTGAGGGCCATAGACTTCAATGTTAACCCTCAAAAGTTTCATGAAAGTTGCACCTGAATGTTATACAATGTGACAGTTGTCCATTATCACTGGTCAAAGCCAAAGTCGTATCCAAGTCGCACCCAGCCAAAAGTTGCGTCAAAATTGCGAATCTGTGAATGGAGCCTTAACCACCTCTCGCCTGATGTATTGACAAATGACGGACAGGCGGCGGCTCTATTGTTCTGGGGCGACGTCGCGGCAATCGGTGCTGCGCTCTGTCCCTGGGACACAGAGCATCACTGATATCGGTGAAGAGCCGATGACGCTGGTCTTTAACCATGTGATCAGCTGTGTCCAATCACGGCTGATCACATGTAAACACGGAAATGCCGGTTATCGGCTCTCCTCTCCTCACACTGACAGAGAGAGGAGAGCCTATCAGCGGCATTTCCTCACAGTACCTGACATGACAGGTAATCATCATGTCATGATCATCAGTTCCCAGCAGTGACGACTATCAGTGCCGCCTGTCAGTGCTGCATATTACTGCCACCTCATCAGTGCTCATTAGTGCCACCTATCAGTGCTGCATATTACTGCCACCTCATCAGTGCTCATTAGTGCCACCTATCAGTGCTGCTCATCAGTGCCACCTATCAGTGCTGCATATTACTGCCTCCTCATCAGTGCCACCTCATTAGTGCTCATCAGTGCCGCCTGTCAGTGCTGCATATTACTGCCACCTCATTAGTGCTCATCAGTGCCACCTATCAGTGC
This sequence comes from Aquarana catesbeiana, assembly GCF_042186555.1. Classification (NCBI taxonomy): domain Eukaryota; kingdom Metazoa; phylum Chordata; class Amphibia; order Anura; family Ranidae; genus Aquarana; species Aquarana catesbeiana. Next base: position 3,392,651 of record NC_133332.1, read on the forward strand.
TGCATATTACTGCCACCTCATCAGTGCTTATCAGTGCCTGCCTATTAGTGCCCCCTATCAGTTCTCATCAGTGCCCCCTATCAGTGCTTATCAGTGCCCCCTATCAGTGCCCCCTATCAGTGCCCCCTATCAGTGCTGCATATTACTGCCACCTCATCAGTGCTTATCAGTGCCTGCCAATTAGTGCCCCCTATCAGTGCTCATCAGTGCCCTCTATCAGTGCTTATCAGTGCCCCCTATCAGTGCCCATCAGTGCCCCCTATCAGTGCTGCATATTACTGCACCTCATCAGTGCTTATCAGTGCTGCATATTACTGCCACCTCATCAGTGCTTATCAGTGCCTGCCAATTAGTGCCCCCTATCAGTGCTCATCAGTGCCCTCTATCAGTGCTTATCAGTGCCCCCTATCAGTGCCCATCAGTGCCCCCTATCAGTGCTGCATATTACTGCACCTCATCAGTGCTTATCAGTGCCTGCCAATTAGTGCCCCCTATCAGTGCTCATCAGTGCCCCCTATCAGTGCCCATCAGTGCCCCCTATCAGTGATGTATATTACTACCTCCTCATCAGTGCCACCTCATTAGTGCCCATCAGTGCCACCTATCAGTGCCCATCAATCCCGCCTATCAGTGCCACCTATCACTGCAGCCTGTCAGTGCCGCCTATCAGTGCTGCATATTACTGCCACCTCATCAGTGAAGGAGAAAAATTACTTATTTACAAAATTGTATAACAGAAACTAGAAAAACTTTCTTTTGGTGTTTTTTTAGCAAAAAATACCCCCCCCCCCCGGTGATTAAATACCACCAAAAGAAAGTTCTATCTGTCTAAAAATAAAATCATAAAAATATCACATGGTTACAGTGATGTATGACTGAGTAATTGTCATTCAAAGTGTGACAGTGCTGAAAGCTGAAAGCTCTGGCCTGGGCAGGAAGGGGGGGGGGAGGTGCCCAGTATTGAAGGGGTTAATGAGTTAATTTATGTCAGGATTACTGATGCTCTCTGTTTGGGTTGGATGGAGGCGGAACCAATCAGAATCTCTGAATCATAACATAACAAATGGAACTGAATTAATTTGGGATTTATTCGTTGTGTTATAATTCGGAGATTCAGATGGATCCGCCTCCATCCATCCCGAACACAATAATGATCCTTTCATACAGATCAAGAAAAATACATCCTTTAAATCTATGGAACTCTTCACACTGGTCCTTTACATTTCAGTTGCGTTTTTAAAAGTCCTAAATGCTGCATTTTTGGTGTGGTTAAAAAAAAAAAACGCACCTCTTCATTGAAATGATGGAAACCGTGGCAAAAATTCTCAAAAACATCATCATGAAGGCCAAGGAACACACCAGACAGGTCAGGGATAAAGTTGTGGAGAAGTATAAAGCAGGGTTAGGTTATAAAAAATATCCCAAGCTTTGAACATCTCACGGAGCTCTGTTCAATCCATCATCGAAAATGGAAAGAGTATGGCACAACTGCAAACCTACCAAGACATGGCCGTCCACCTAAACTGACCGGCCGGGCAAGGAGAACATTCATCAGAGAAGAGCCAAGAGGTCCATGGTAACTCTGGAGGAGCTGCAGAGATCCACAGCTCAGGTGGGAGAATCTGTCCACAGGACAACTATTAGTCGTGTTCTCCACAAATCTGCCCTTTATGGAAGAGTGACAAGAAGAAAGACATTGCTGAAGAAAGTCATAAGAAGTCCTGTTTGTAGTTTGTGAGAAGCCATGTGGAGGACACAGCAAACATGTGGAAGAAGGTGATCTGGTCAGAGGAGACCAAAATTCAACTTTATGGCCTAAAAGTAAAACGCTATGTGTGGGGAAGCTAACACTGCACATCACCTGAACACACCATCCCCACCGTGAAACATGGTGGTGGCAGCTTCATGTGGTGGGGATGGTTTTCTTCAGCAGGGACAGGAAGCTGGTCAGAGTTGATGGAAGATGGATGGAGACAAATACAGGACAATCTTAGAAGAAAACCTGTTAGAGTCTACAAAAGACTTGAGACTGGGGCGGAGGTTCACCTTCCAGCAGGACAACGACCCGAAACATCCAGCCAGAGCTACAATGGAATGGTTTAGATCAAAGCATATTCATGTGTTAGAATGGCCCAGTCACAGTCCAGACCTAAATCACATTGAGAATCTGTGGCAAGACTTGAAAATTGCTGTTCACAGACGCTCTCCATCCAATCTGACAGAGCTTGAGATATTTTACAAAGAAGAATGGGCAGAAATGTCCTCTCTAGATGTGCAAAGCTGGTAGAGACATCCCCAAAAAGACTTGTAGAGAAAGGAGGTTCTACAAAGTATTGACTCCGGGGGGCGCCATACAAATGCCCCCCCCACACTTTTCACATATTTATTTGTATCATTTATCATTTTCCTTCCACTTCACAATTATGTGACACTTTGTGTTGGTCTATCACATAAAATCCAATAAAATACATTTATGTTTTTGGTTGTAACATGAGAACATGTGGGGAATTCAGGGGGTGTGAATACTTTTTCCAGGCGCTGTAGAGCTTCCAGACGTCTCCAGTACAATCTCGCACCCATCACTACCTGAAGAATTATCAAGCAATAAACATGTGCAAACAGAAGGTCATGGCAGGGCATTCTGGGATTTGTAGTCCACTCGTCAGGACAGCTCTGGAACCAACCGATATAAACATTCATCCTATTTAGGATGACAAAACTGGTGCAAAGCGCGCGGCGGCTCTCCGACAATCACTCGCTGGGTGTCCTGCGGGAGCCCCGAGGATCTTTCTGAAGAAGGAAGACTCTAATATTATTATTAATCAAAGGAATATAAAGCACATTTCCATCCCGAGGGAAGAGAGAGAGAGGAGCGAGTTACTTTTCATCCATCAGAGCTGCTGAACACCACCTTGGATTTTAGGGGAGAAGATATCTGGTTAAGTGTTGGAAATGATTGTTTTATTATAGAGAATCCGTCATGACAAGACGCCCACAGGGTGGAGCACATGGGGGGGGGGGGCACACAGGGGGGGGGGGGCACACAGGGGGGAGGGGGGGCACACAGGGTGGAGCACACAGGGGGGGGAAGCACACAGGGGGGGTGGAGCACACGGGGGGGGGAAGCACACAGGGGGGAGGGGGCACACAGGGGGGGGCACACAGGGGGGGAGGGGGAGCACACGGGGGGGAGCACACAGGGTGGCCCCCGGGCAGCACAAGGAAGAGGAACGGGGACAGGAGGGGTGGCATTTATTGATACCGATCACCTGTATTCTCCTCCTGTGGCAGCTGAATGCAGCGAGAGGGGGAGGGGGAGAAGCCGACTTTCAGCTGCTGCAGGAGGAGATACGGATTGCTTCTACTAAATTCCACCCCCGCCGCCTCTTCTGTCCAGGTTCTGGAGGCCGGGGGGGGGGGGGTCGGCAAGGAAGGATCACGATTTACCTGTCACCTGCCCTCGATCGGAGAGTAGACTGCGACTTCCAGGTTGCCAACCCCAGGATTAGGGTGTGCCCAGGCACACCTGACACACCTTGCACACGCCTATGCCTGACCTCCATCGTAGAGTGTGGGCTACCATCCAACAAGCAGGAGCCCATATAGATCATCTTCTAATTTACTGGCAACAATAAGAAGAGACTCCACTCTCTTACTGGGGGGGTGGGGGGCAATGACATGAGGGGAAGATGGGGGGGCAATGACATGACGGGGGGTGGGGGGCAATGACATGACGGGGGGTGGGGGGCAATGACATGACGGGGAGATGGGGGGGCAATGACATGATGGGGGGATGGGGGGCAATGACATGACGGGGAAATGGGGGCAATGACATAACGGGGGTGGGGGCAATGACATGATGGGGGGATGGGGGGCAATGACATGACGGGGGGTGGGGGGGCAATGACATGACGGGGGAAATGGGGGGCAATGACATAACGGGGGTGGGGGGCAAATGACATGATGGGGGGATGGGGGGCAATGACATGACGGGGGGTGGGGGGCAATGACATGATGGGGGGATGGGGGCAATAACATGATGGGGGGTGGGGGGCAATGACATGACGGGGAGATGGGGGGGCAATGACATGACGGGGGGATGGGGGGGCAATGACATGACGGGGGGTGGGGGGCAATGACATGAGGGGGTGGGGGGCAATGACATGACGGGGAGATGGGGGGCAATGACATAACGGGGGGTGGGGGGTCAATGACATGATGGGGGGCAATGACATGATGGGGGGCAATGACATGACGGGGGATGGGGGGCAATGACATAACGGGGCGGTTTCCACCTACATGGGACCTCACTGGTCCTCCTGACATTACTTCAGAGTGTCTTGTCTATATACACTCACCGGCCACTTTATTAGGTACACCTGTTCAGTTGCTTGAAAACACAAATTGCTAATCAGCCAATCACATGGGCAGCATCTCAATGCATTGAGGCATCTAGACGTGGTGAAGATGACTTGCTGAAGTTCAAACCTGAGAAGGGGATTGAAGTTTCTTTGAAGATGGCATGGTGGTTGGTGGCAGACGGGGGGTCTGAGTATTTCTGGGATCATAGAGGGGGGGGGGGGGGGGGGGTGGAGGACCACCATTCCTCCTGTAGGGGGCCCGGGCTCACAGGGGGCCCCGGAGAGCAGGATGATCAGTGGAGCAGAGGAACGGATGACAGCGTCTCTCACCCAGCAACTGAAAGCCGGTTTCTTCCCCTCTCCCCCCGACAGCTTTCAGCTGCTGGGTGAGAGAACCGGAGGGAGGGATTTAGGCCATTAGGGTTGGCAGACTGGAGCGACACCGGGGGGGGGGGGGTGGAGATAAATGTCTCGGGATTGGTTGCCACCCACCTGACCAATGGAGCACCAGCCGCCACTGATCAGACTTGTCCTGAGACCCCCCCCCCAGCCATTTATTGGGAAGACCAGTGTACTGCTGCTTCCCCTTCCCCAGCTCTCTGAGCTACGTATTCAGAACAGAGGGAATGTGATTGCTTATAACAAAAGAAAGGTGTATATAGTTTTCACATGTATACACACGTTTTGCTTCCATTGTGGGCGCACGGACGCCGCCTCCCCTATCCACCACCGCCGCCCTCCCTATTCATGCGCCCAGCCCCCTTTCAGGACACATGAATTCCTATGGCGGGGATGGGGGGTTGTTTTCTGAAGCACCTGATTAGAGCCAGAGGCTCTAATAGGCTTCAAAATAGGGTGGGCTCGGGTCGCAGAGCATTGCCTCTGGAGCCCTCTGGCTCCTTCCGGCCAATCGGGAAGTGGGTCTGATACCTGTCACCCGATTGGCTGAAAGGACAGGCGATCCTATTTGATGCCTGGGAGGAGGTGGGGAGACAAACAGCGGAAGCGAGTAGAAGAAGACCCAGGAGCCGCTGCTTGATCCTCACTGCAGCCAGATGTCCGCCAATGCCCTTGTCCCCCCCTCTGGCCGATGTGCCTGCCGATGCCCAATCTCCGGCGCTGCCCGATGCGCCCGCCCATGCCCAATCCCCGATTTGCCTGCTGCTGCCCGATGTGCTCATTGATGCCTGATCCCCGATGTGCCCGCCGATGCCCAATCCCTGCCACTGCCTGATGTGCCCACCGATGCCCAATCCCCGCCGCTGCCCGATGTGCCCACCGATGCCCGATGTCCCCACTGCTGCCTGATGTGCTGGCCGCTGCCCCATGTGGCCCACCGATGCCCGACCCCTCATGTGCCCGCCGCTGCCCGATGTGCTCACCGATCCCTGATCCCGGATGTGCCTGCCGCTGCCTGATGTGCCCATCGATGCCCAATCCCCGATTTGCCTGCCGCTGCCTGATGTGCCCACCGATGCCAAATCCCCGATTTGCCTGCCGCTGCCCGATGTGCCCATCGATGCCTGATCCTCGATGCACCCGCCGATGCCCAATCCCCGCCGCTGCCCAATGTGCCCACCGATGCCCATTGTCCCCGCTGCTGCCTGATGTGCTGGCCGCTGCCCCATGTGGCCCACCGATGCCTGACCCCCAATGTGCCCGCCACTGCCCGATGTGCCCACCGATGCCCGAAGTCCCCGTTGCTGCTTGATGTGCTGGCCACTGCCCAATGTGCCCACCGATGCCGATGTCCCCGCTGCTGCCTGATGTGCTGGCCGCTGCCCCATGTGGCCCACCGATGCCCGACCCCTCATGTGCCCGCCGCTGCCCGATGTGCTCACCGATCCCTGATCCCGGATGTGCCTGCCGCTGCCTGATGTGCCCATCGATGCCCAATCCCCGATTTGCCTGCCGCTGCCTGATGTGCCCACCGATGCCAAATCCCCGATTTGCCTGCCGCTGCCCGATGTGCCCATCGATGCCTGATCCTCGATGCACCCGCCGCTGCCCAATCCCCGCCGCTGCCCAATGTGCCCACCGATGCCCATTGTCCCCGCTGCTGCCTGATGTGCTGGCCGCTGCCCCATGTGGCCCACCGATGCCTGACCCCCAATGTGCCCGCCACTGCCCGATGTGCCCACCGATGCCCGAAGTCCCCGTTGCTGCTTGATGTGCTGGCCACTGCCCAATGTGCCCACCGATGCCGATGTCCCCGCTGCTGCCTGATGTGCTGGCCGCTGCCCCATGTGGCCCACCGATGCCCGACCCCTCATGTGCCCGCCGATGCCCAATCCCCGCCGTGCCCACCGATGCCCATTGTCCCCGCTGCTGCCTGATGTGCTGGCCGCTGCCCCATGTGGCCCACCGATGCCTGACCCCCAATGTGCCCGCCGCTGCCCGATCCCCCATGTGCCACCGCTGCCCGATGTGCCTACCGCCTAGATGGGGTAAGTGCCAGGGGACTGGCAGACAGTGGGGGGTGGGGGTTTGAGGTGCCGGTGGGGGGGGGGGGGTTGTTTGCTGTCCCCCCCCCCCCAACAAAAAACCACCAGCCGCCACTGTCTGAAATCCCCCTTCCTCAGCACCTGATGGAGCTATTATTATTAAATTGGCTGAGATTTTATTACTATTGTCCAGATTTCAGAGTGACGATAAAATCTACATGTAAAAAGAAAGTAATATCTCACATTTACTTGATGAAAAATGTAAAAAAAATATATATATATTTTTTTTATTACATATAAAAATGATCCATTTCCCTTTAACTGACACGTGTGAGCAGCCATTGGCTTGTATTGTGTATTCCGGTCTATACTTATTAGTCACCTTCCTCGGATACCGCGGCGATGACGAAGGCGCGGCGCAGTCACTTTGGATCTGGGCGGAGAGTTTTCTGCGTCCTGATCAAAAACTAAATTGTATTTTATTGTCATTTTTTTTTTTTCTTCCCATCTCTCCCTCCATTATTTCAGAGACCAATCTCCGGCTGATTAACCGGCTCACTTTCCAATCCTCTTAGTTAAATATATTTAATGATTCATCTGCTCTGTGCTGTGTGGCTAAATATGAAATAATCAATAACCCATTTGCTGACGCCTAACGGCCGAGGCTCCATCGCCTCCCCATCCCCCCCCCCTCCCCCCCGTCATGTCATTGCCTTTCAAATCCATAAGCAGCTCTCTGCTGGCAAAGCGAAAAAAGAAAAAAAAAGTCTTATTCAAATAGAAACGACTTGAATCATTAAAGCTTCCATTCAGAAAGCCTGGAGTAGATTGACCCCCAGCACCCGCTCTCAGCTGATGTTTGAGGGGGCTTACGTGGCAGCTGGGGGGTGACGTCACTATCAGCTGGTGTCTGGTGTCCCGAGGCATCGGCTTCAACTATGGAGGAAAGCGCTAAGCTCCAGAGGAGAGACGAGGGCTGAACTTCCAGAACTGATGGAAAACTCCATACTTACATATTCATCAGTATGATGAAAGAGATACATTTATATCAGCTTCAAAGGAAGGGAAAAAAATAACTTCCTACCTACCCGCTGACAATGTGATCAAATCCTGGCATTGTCTTTGCAAATATGGAGGACACCACTAAGCTCCAGAGGAAAGATAAGAACTTCCAGAACTGGAGGAAACTCCATAGTCCTATAGTCGCGAGTATTATAAAAAAGATACATTTATGTCAGCTTCAAAGGAAGGGAAAAAAATAACTTCCTACCTACCCGCTGACAATGTGATCAAATCCTGGTGTCCCGAAGGCATTGTCTTTGCAAATATGGAGGACACCACTAAGCTCCAGAGGAAAGACAAGAACTTCCAGAACTGGAGGAAACTCCATAGTTCTATAGTTGCGAGCATTAGGAAAGAGATAGACTTATGTCAGCTTCAAAGGAATTAAAAATAACGGCCATCCTCAGATCCTCTCACTGATCCAGAGGAGGGCAAAAACCCATAAAAAGTATGAGAAACTCCTACTTACCCCCAATCTGATCAAATCCTGGTGTCCCAAGGCATTGTCTTTGCAAATATGCAAGGACACCACTAAGCTCCAGAGGAACGACAAGAACTTCCAGAATTGGAGGAAACTCCATAGTTCTATAGTCCTGAGTATTATGAAAAAGATACACTTATATCAGCTTCAAAGGAAGGAAAAAAATAACTTCCTACCTACCCGCTGACAATGTGATCAAATCCTGGTGTCCCAAAGGCATTGTCTTTGCAAATATGGAGGACACCACTAAGCTCCAGAGGAAAGACAAGAACTTCCAGAACTGGAGGAAACTCCATAGTTCTATAGTCCCGAGTATTAGGGAAGAGATACACTTATGTCAGCTTCAAAGGAAGGAAAAAATACCCGCCATCCTCAGATCCTCTCACTGATCCCGAGGAGGGCAAAAACTCATTCAAAGTATGAGAAATTCCTACTTACCCCCAGACAATCTGATCAAATCCTGGTGTCCCGAGGCATTGACTTTGGAAATATGGAAGGACACCTCTATGCTCCAAAGGAAGGACGAACTTCCAGCATTATCATTATAATCATTATATCGCAAAGCCTCCTGGACTTGTGCCCAATTGGAACGAAGACCATGGAGATGCTCCTCTAACGCAGGAAACAAATGAGTCAGGCAACATGGAAGGTTGAAAACCATAGTTCACCATAAACAGGGACAATTGGGATGCAGAATTCAAGGCACTTTTGTGAGCAAACTCCGCCAATGGTAAGAGGTCTGACCAGTTGTTATGATGGTCAGAAATATAGCAACGTAGGAATTGCTCCAAGGACTGATTGGCTCATTCTGCAAGCTGAATTCCCAAATGTGCACAAAACCGGGACACAAACTGACTACCCCTGACCGAGAGAATTACCTTGGGTAGCCCATGTAAGCAAAAGATCTCCCAAGCAAAAATGGAATCCGGTTCCTTAGAAGTGGGCAACTTCTTAAGCGAAATACAAAGGGACATCTTTGAGAACCGGTCAACCACCATAAGGATAACTGTGTTGCCCTGGGAGTTGGGTAACTCCACAATTAAATCCATAGACAGGTGGGGCCAGAATACGATCAGGAGGAATCACAGGAAATGGAACCGACTCCATCTTGGAAGTGGAGGAAAATCGTTGTGACAAGGCGTCAGCCCTTACATTCTTAGTACCGGGTAAGAATGAGACAATGTAATTGAAACTAGACAAGAAAAGAGCCCATTGTGCCCTTCTGGGAGAGAGGCGTTTAGCCTCAGACAAGAATGTGAGATTCTTATGGTCAGTGAGAATGAGAACTGACACAGTGGTACCTTCGAGGAGATGTCTCCATTCTTTCAGGGCTAAAATGATCGCCAACAGCTCTCTGTCACCAATCTCGTAATTGCACTCTGCAGGCGACAATTTCTTGGAAAAGTAGCCACAAGGATGCAAAGCACTCTCGGAGGTAGGACGTTGAGACAGAAGGGCGCCAACTCCAGTCTCAGAAGCATCAACCTCAAGGATAAAAGGCAACGTAGGATCAGGATGTGCCAACATAGGAGCAGAAACAAAGGCAGCCTTGAGACTCTCAAAGGCCTTAATGGACTCCGGAGACCAACTCTGTGGGTTACCGTCCATTCTGGTCATATCAGTCAGGGGCTTGACCAGAGGCGAAAAGTTACGAATAAACTTCTGAGCATAGTTGGCAAAGCCAAGAAAATGCTGCAGAGGACATAAACCCACGGGTCGGGGCCACTGTAGGACTGCTGAAAGTTTCTCTGGGTCCATCGAAAAACCAGCAGTGGAAATGACATAACCCAGGAATTTAACCTGTTCCCGATGGAACTCACACTTCTCCAGTTTACAATAGAGATTGTTCTCTCTTAGTTTCTGAAGCACACGACAGACATCTGTGTGGTGGCTCTCCAGGGAAAATATGAGGATATCATCGAGATAAACCACCACACATAACTGCAACAAATTTCGGAGGACATCATTAATAAATTCCTGGAAAACTGCTGAGTCGTTACAAAGGCCAAAAGGCATTACGAGATACTCATAATGGCCTGTTCTGGTATTAAACACAGTTTTCCACTCTTCGCCCTCCTTAATCCTCACGAGATTGTATGCCCCTCTCAAATCAAGCTTTGTGAAAACCATTTCTCCATTGAGGCGGTCAAATAACTCTGTAATCAACGGAATTAGATAGGCATTCTTAATCGTGAAATGATTGAGACCCCTATAATCAATATCACAAAGAAGAAACCAGCACCAGCAGGTGATGAGGATTTGCGGATGAAACCTCGAGAAAGTGCGTCTGCAACATACTCCTCCATGACCTTATCCTCCAAGATGGACAAAGGGTAAACCCGGCCACGAGTGGGTATAGCGTGCGGGAACGTTTTATACCCTTCTAAACTAAGCCACAAACTCAGGGTAACTCAAGACAACAGGTTTTTGCGTCTCCCATAGAGGGTTTGCCCAGGCCAAGGCTCTCTCAGAAAGCAAAGATATCACAAAACCTACTTTGCTTCTGTCCATGAAATGCCTGGGGCAGCATCTCAAAGTATATCTCAACCTGGTTAAGAAACCCTCTGCATTGGACCGCCCCCAAATCACTGGGGAAGCTGAGCGGAACCAGACATACCTCTTATAGAGGTAATACTCGAGGCGGGTGCCTGCACAGAGACTGGCGCACCAGCAGGGACGGCCTGCAACACAGGCTGTACCAGAGCAGCCACAGTGGGAGTTTCCAGGTGAGCCGCGCGACTCAGGAGCCTTTGTAACGCCATGGCAAACTGATCCATGGGGTAATCCTGCTCATCCAATCTGGAAAAAATATTACCAACAAGTGGATTGACTGCATCTTCTGAATTCATGACCTTCGCCTACTGTCAGAAACCATGAATCAGACCGAGACAGAAGTACAGTTACATCACACTTCTTTAATAATAATAAAAAAAGGTAAACAGAGTAAACGTAGTCGAAACATAGCCAGGGTTCAGGAACCAGAACGGATAGTCAGACAAGCCAAAACGTCAGGGAGCCAGAGATTAGCGTAGTACAACAGCAAGCAGGATCTGGAGCCAGAAGGAATGTCAGCCGAGCAAGTCTTCAACAGGAACACAGGAGAAAGTCTCTAGAGATGTGACCAAGGTGAAGGCAGAGATCATCTGGGCTGGACGGCTTAAGTAGGCAGGACTGACGAGCAGGATATCATCAACAGGTGAGTCACTGTTGAGAGATAGGATCTGGCAATTAGCCGACAGCTGAGCGGCCAGCTTTGAGAAGGAAGGGCTGAGCCCAGCCCTGACAGTATCACAGGCTCCTCCCATGTACATACGTATCACAGGCTCCTCCCATGTACATAAATATCACAGACTCCTCCCATATACATAAGTATCAAACCAAGCCATGAAGTCCAAGGAATTGTCTGTAGACCTCCGAGACAGGATTGTATGGAGGCACAGATCTGGGTACAGAAACATTTCTGCAGCATTGAAGGTCCCAATGAGCACAGTGGCCTCCATCATCTATACATGGAAGAAGTTTGGAACCACCAGGACTCTTCCTAGGGCGGGCTGCCCGGCCAAACTGAGTGATCGGGGGAGAAGGGCCTTAGTCAGGGAGGTGACCAAGAACCCGATGGTCACTGTGACAGAGCTCCAGCGTTTCTCTGTGGAGAGAGGAGAACCTTCCAGAAGAACAACCATCTCTGCAGCACTCCACCAATTAGGCCTGTATGGTAGAGTGGCCAGACAGAAGACACTCCTCAGTAAAAGGCACATGACAGCCCGCCTGGAGTTTGCCAAAAGGACCTCAGACTTGGGTGAAGTTTCATCTTCCAACAGGACAACGACTCTAAGCACACAGCCAAGATAACAAAGGAGTGGCTACGGGACAACTCTGTGAATGTCCCTGAGTGGCCCAGCCAGAGCCCAGACTTGATCTCGATGGAACATCTCTGGAGAGATCTGAAAAAGGCTGTGCAACGACGCTCCCCATCCAAGCTGATGGAGCTTGAGAGGTCCTGCAAAGAAGAACGGGAGAAACTCCCCAAAATTAGGTGTGCCAAGCTTGTAGCATCATACTCAAAAATACTTGAGGAGCCTGTGATACTTATGTACATGGGGGCTGGGAGGATCAAACCGCTACCATGTAGTACAATCCACAGCAAGGAAGTGCAAGGATCTCTTAAAATAAATGCAAACCCCAACTGAATAACACATTGCTAAAGCACAATGCATCATAAACAATCGTCCTGTTTCCTCCTCTGTTGCATCTCAGAACTTCCTGTCTTCATACACTCCAGTGATGGCCCCGTGGCATTTCTCAGGGTGGGCTCCCTGATGGTGAACACCAGAGGACCATGTCTGTGTCGTGTGCGACGAAACGGCCGCTTGTAGTCTCCATCAGAAGCCCATGTGACTGGGTGACAACGCAGGAGCACAGCTGGGAAACAGGGACGTAGCGTTGTCACCCTATACAGGACGTGGCTAAACCAGGACCTCCATGGCAGGATCATCAGAAATTATTTTAAAAAGTTACAGGTTTAAAAAGATTGAAATGACTTTAGGAATGACCTTAAATGAAGTGTAATCTGAGATTGTAGTAATTGGGTTTTAGTACTTTAGAACATAATAAGAGGTTCTGGCCTCCGGTGGCCGTGGTCGGAGTACCGGCAGCTGGAAGGTCTTCTGCCGTCTGCTTCGGCCTCTGTCCTCCCTCATTAAGTTGTGCTTTTCTCCTCTGCCTCTTCCCCCCCAAGAGAATCATTAATGGAAAGCTGTCACTTCAGATTAAATCTAAGAGTTACGTCCGCCATTAAAAGGATTTATTGTCCGCCCGGCGTTACCAGTGGCCAAATTCAGGAGAAGATTGGGTGGCCAGAATGAAAACTCACGGCGGTGATGGTGACGTAAAACCAGGATTGCTGTGGATGTTTGTTCAGGGTTAATGAGGACATTTTATATCACAAATCTGACACTTCATAATAACAAAAATAATAATAATTTATGATATCATTAATAATTAATTTAAATTGATACTACTACTACTAATAATAATGAAAATGTATTATTAATAATATTATTTTTAGAAGCAGTAGTATTATTTATTATGATTATCATTATAAAATATTGTTGTTGTTATGATCATAAATTATTAATAATATTACTGCTATAATTACTAATATTTGTATTATTATAATTGGCATTATTGTTGTTATTACTATTAACATTATTATTATTGTTGTTATTAATACTATTAATATTAGTATTATTTTAGTAGTAGTAGTAGTATTATTATTAGGATTATCATTACAAATTATTATTGTTATTATGATCATTATTACTGCTATTATTACTAACACTATTATTATAATTATTATTACTATCATTATCATCATCATTATAAATTATTATTATTGTTATTGTTTTAAATTATTATGAATTTTGTTATCATTATTACTATTAATATTATTATTATTGTTATCATATTTAATAATAATTATAATTATTATTATTGATATTATTATTATCATTATAAATTATTATTATTATAAATTATTATCAAAACATATTACAATTATTGCTAATATTATTACTAATATTTGCATTTATATTATCATTATAAATGATTATTACTATTAACATTATTATTATTGTTGTTATTGTTATCATTATATTAAATAATACGTTTAAATATTATTATTGATAATATTATTCTCATTATAAAATATTGATGTAATGATCATAAATTATTACTACTGCTATATTATTATAAAAAATATTAGTGTTGTTATTACTATTAACATTATTATTATTATTAGGACCTAATAAAGGGGGTCCAACCCGGTACTAGCAAGGTGCACTTAATAAAGTGGCGGGTGAGTGTATATATATATATATAACTATTTCTGCTTCCTGTGGCGGATCATCCAGGACACAGCGATGTTCGGAGCACCAAACGGTACAAAGAATATGTAATAAAATAATTCTCTACAAACAATAATCTGATCTTCCCGTCTTCTCCTTTTATTATTCTCTAGATTCTCAGCGGTGATGATAAATGGCGGACGAGACTTCAAATCATTTATTAAAATGATACTGAGGAGAGAAATCAGGATTAAAGTGCGCACCCGAGAATTCTTCATGAAGCCGACAACTGGACAAATATCATAAAAGAACTCCCCCGAGGTGTGCGACGCCTCCCTCCTCCAATCAGAACTCGGCTGTCCTAATGTAACCTGAAATAAAGATAATTGGCTCATTATCCAATGACAACAGGACGTCATCTGAACCGATCATCCGGTTTGTCAGCTGGCCTGGAAATTCCCCGCTTGTTGTCAGTAAAGGAGAGAAGACAGAATATCGGGGGGGGGCACGTTTGGCTACAATCGCACAGTGCAATGGGGGCGGCCGCCCCCCCCCCCCCCAGGGATCAGTAGATTCTCACTGCCGCCTACATGATCTCTGTGTGTGATTGGAGGCGGCTATAAGATTTTTACTTTGTATGAACCAATGGCCAACACGACTGGTAGAGCCTCGGCCAACCCTGGGGGGGGGGGGGGGGGGGCAGCGTTTAGTGGCCTCTGAATGCAGCAAACTCTCCGCCCCTTGCGGAGGGCAAAAGCTGCTCCGGCAGCCAAAGGGTTTAAAAACAAGTTCACCTTTGAGAACATGTTACATTGTTCCACCCATAAGATTTGTTAGTTAAAAAACAAACAAAAAAACTGGCTCCCAACATATTTTTTTTTTTTTTTTTAGCTGGCTCCAAGATTCACAGCAAAAGCCCTGATCTATTGTTACTGGTGGGGGGAGGGGGGATCTATTTTGCTGCCTCTCTTGTTTTAATTAACACGTTCCTTAAATTTACTGAGCATCACAAGATGATACCTGGTTTTGTATTCTTCAAAAGGGGCGGTACTGGGAGGTGGAGCCAAGGGATGGGTCTCTAAAATGGGTAGGGGGCATCTCCAACGCGTTTCGCTTAATCATGGGGGGGGTCTATTTTATTGCTTTTCTTTTTATCAGTATCAAATTCCATACCAATTACTTGGTTTTGTATTCTCTAAAAGGGGCGGTACTGGAAGGTGGGTTGGGTGGTGGAACCAAGGGATGATGCTAGGAGGTGGGTAGGGGGCAGAGACAAGGGGTGACTCAGAGGGGGGGGTATTTTTTTTCTTAGGGCATAGGTGCAGGTACTCCCTTCCTCCGAATCACCCCTATTCTCTAAAAGGGGCGGTACTGGGAGGTGGGTAGGAGGTGAAGCCAAGGGATTGGTCTCTGAGGTGGGTAGGGGACACAGACAAGGGGTGGTGCTCGGAAGTGGGTGGGGGCGGAGACAAGGGGTGATTTGGAAGCAGGGAGTACCTGCACCTATTCTCTGAGAAAGAAAAGAACTCCCCCTTTCTGAGTCACCCCTTGTCTCCGCCCCCTACCCACCTCCGAGCACCAGCCCTTGTCTCCGCCCCCTACCCACCTCCGAGCACCAGCCCTTGTCTCCGCCTATTACCCACCTCTGAGCACCACCCCTTGTCTCCACCCCCTACCCACCTCCGAGCACCATTCCTTGGTTCCACCCCCACCCCACCTTCCAGTACCACCCCTTTTAAAGAATACAGAACCAAGTAATTGGTATGAAATTTGATACTGATCACAAGAACAGCAACAAAATAGATCCCCATGACTAAGCGAAACGCGTTGGTAGACGCGGCCTGGCTGGAGTCCAGGCTGAGTTTGCTACTTACACCTGATCTCAGGGATGGAACGGATGTGCGGTCATAGGGAGACTTTCCCATGGATCAATTACAAGAGCCGGGAAAATGTTCCCTCCGGCACCAGCACTCCCAACAGTGGACATTCGGGACTTGCACCCCTTCTAGAAAGCCTGAGCTCCACACAATGCAGGGGCATTGGGTCACAGTGAAATAGATCCCCTGCAGCCACTAACAAAAATACCCCCCCATCAACAATAGCCCCCCCATCAACAATAGCCCCCCATCAACAATAGCCCCCCCATCAACAATAGCCCCCCCATCAACAATAGCCCCCCATCAACAATAGCCCCCCCATCAACAATAGCCCCCCCATCAACAATAGCCCCCCCCATCAATAACAGACCCCCCCCCAGCAAAAATAGAGGCACCACAAAAAAATACCCCCACTAGCAACAATAGATCTCCCAGCAGCCAGTAAAAGTAGACCTCTCCCTCAATAGTAGATCCCTCCCATCAACAATGAACCCCCCCTGCAGCAACAATAAACATCTCCAGCAATATTAGACCACCCCCCCCCCCACAACAATAGGTCTCCCCAGTGACCATAGATCCCCCAGCAGCCAGCATCAAAAGACCCTCCAGCACACTCTAGTACCCCTTTGCCATTACATACATTCAGTCCTGGAGTTCCCGCTGAAAAAAAGCCCTGATTGGCTGCTCCACAAATGTTTTTCATCGATTTAAAAAGGAAAAGACCATATTTGGCCACTAGATGGTGCTAACCCATAGGAATCTGCTAGAATACCTAGCGCCATCTAGTGGCCACATGAAACATTTTCTGCTCTAAATCAATGAGAACCATTTGATCAGCAAAAAAACAAAACAAAAAAAAAAACCTAATAACGTTAGTTTTCGCTCCGCGCACTTTCCCCTGGGTGAATTGTTCCATTTTTTCCCCCCCACATACAGAACAATTAGCATGCTTTGTAACAATGGTTTGTGCTTAGACCGCTCCGGCGCCTCTCAGAGAACAAAACACGCAACGGACACAAAACAGAAGTGCGTCACGTCATGCGTGGCGGCCGAGAAGGTGCCCTTGTAGTTTGTATGATAAAAACCTCCAACAACAAATATGAATAAAAGAAAAAAAAAAAAAACAAAGCGATTTGGGAGCGGCGGCTCTCCGGCGAACGCGGAGCGTCGGTGACACGCCTGACAGATGACTTCAGATCAGAATAATTATTCCTTATAAATGGGCCGTCTGCGCCGGTCCACACATCAATTTGTAACATCTGACAAGTGAATTACCTTCATGTACCCGCTCCGTACCGCCGCGCACACATCCTACAAGGCCGTTCCCCGCCCCCCACCCCCGGCCTGTGACCTGTACTCACCCTCCGGGACCCTCTGATAGGACTCAGGGGAGGGGGGAGGGGGGGATATATCTGCCCCCTCCTGTCCAGAAAACCTCAAGCCAACCCATACAAAGCTGCAGGAGTGGGTTGGACCCCCTTTATTAGGCCCCCTTGCTAGTAGCGAGTTGGACCCCCTTTATTAGGTTCTCCTTGCTAGTAGGGGGTTGGACCCCCTTTATTAGGAAACCTTGCTAGTAGCGAGTTGGACCCCCTTTATTAGGTCCCCCTTGCTAGTAGCGGGTTGGACCCCCTTTTTTAGGCCCCCCTTGCTAATAGTGGGTTGGACCCCCTTTATTAGGTCCCCCTTGCTAGTAGCGGGTTGGACCCCCTTTTTTAGGTCCCCCTTGCTAGTAGCGGGTTGGACCTCCTTTATTAGGTCCCCCTTGCTAGTAGCGGGTTGGACCCCCTTTATTAGGTCCCCCTTGCTAGTAGCGGGTTGGACCCCCTTTATTAGGTCCCCCTTGCTAGTAGTGGGTTGGACCCCCTTTTTTAGGCCCCCCTTGCTAGTAGAGGGCTGGACCCCCTTTATTAGGCCCCCCTTGCTAGTAGAGGGCTGGACCCCCTTTATTAGGTCCCCCTTGCTAGTAGCGGGTTGGACCCCCTTTATTAGCTCCACCTTGCTGGTAGCGGGTTGGACCCCCTTTATTAGGCCCCCCTTGCTAGTAGGGATGGGCGAACGGTTAGGCCCGAGCATAAGTTCGGACTGAACTTTGGTTGTTCGGATGTTCTGTGAACAGCGAACAATATGCGGTGACCGTTAAAGTCTATGGGACACGAACATAAAAAATCAAAAGTGCTCATTTTAAAGGTTATTATGCAAGTTATTGTCATAAAAAGTGTTTGGGGACCCGGGTCCTGCCCCAGGGGACATGGATCAATGCAAATTTCTTTTTAAAAAACGGCAGTTTTTTCGGGAGTAGTGATCGATGCTTAAAGTGAAAAAATAAAAGTGAAATATAAATATGGTGCCTGGGGGGTGTCTATAGTATGCCGGTAAAGGGATGCATGTTTCCCGTGTTTAGAACAGTCCGAGAGCAAAATGACATTTCTAAAGGAAAAAAAGTCATTTAAAACTGATCATGGCTATTAATCAATTGTTGGGTCCCGGCAACACAAATACAGATAATTGAAAAAAAGACCATGCCCCCCCCCCCCCAGTCCATTACTAGGCCCTTTGGCTCTGGTATTAATTTTAAGGGGAACCAAAAATTAAAAAAAAAATGGGTGGGGGTCCCCCCAAAATGTATACCAGGCCCTTCAGGTCTGGTATGGAAATTAAGTGGAACCCACATTTAAAAAAAAAATGGCCTAGGGGTTCCCCCCCCCAAAATCCATACCAGACCCTTATCCAAGCACGCAACCTGGCAGGCTGCAGGAAAAGAGGGGAGGATGAGAGAGCGCCCCCCTTCCCTCCTGAACCATACCAGGTCACATGCCCTCAACATGGGGAGGGTGCTTTGGAGTAGCCCCCCCCAAAGCACTTTGTCCCCATGTTGATGGGGAGAAGGGCCTCATCCCCACAACCCTTGCCCGGTGGTTGTGGGGGTCTGCGGGCGGGGGGCTTATCGGAATCTGGAAGCCCCCTTTAAGAAGGGACCCCCAGTTCCCGCCCCCCCATGTGAATTAGTAACGGGTACATTGTACCCCTACAATTTCACAAAAAAGTGTCAAAAGTGGTAAAAAGACAAGGCACAGCGTGGGACGAGTCCTTTATTAAAAAATTAAAAAATTCAAATGTCCAGCAATGTAAATTCATCTTCTATCAAGCCGCCCGACAAGCCGAAAAAAGAAAAATAAAAAAAAACGCAACAGCTCCGCCTCCGTGGGAGGCTCCCGCCGAGTGACGCTTCTTCTCGTAAATAGGTGACGTAAACAGGTGACCCCGCCTTCCTCTGACATCACGTCATGCCTATGCCATTTTTTTAAATTTGGTGTGGGGTTCCCCTTAATTTCCATGCCAGACCTGAAGGGCCTAGTAATGGACTGGGGGGGGGGCATGCAGTTTTTTTCAATGAACTTTTATGTGTATTGCCGAGACCCGACAATTCACTAATAGCCGCGAGTAGTTTTAAATGACTTTTTTTCCTTTAGAAATGTCATTTTGCTGTCAGACTGTTCTAAACATGGGAAACATGCGCCCCTTTACAGGCATACTATAGACACCCCCCAGCTATGAAATTTAAAGGGATATTACACTTTTATTGTTTCACTTTAAGCATTATTAAAATCACTGCTCCCGAAAAAACGTCCATTTTTACATTTTTAAAACTTTTTTTTGCATTGATCCATGTCCCCTGGGGCAGGACCCGGGTTTGATTGGAGCTTTGTCACATGGTGCACCAACAACCGGGTTCAAAGTCACCCAGATCCCCTTTCTTCCCCCGTTCTGATGCTCGGTTTGAACTTCAGCAAGTCGTCTTCACCACATCTAGATGTCTAAATGCATTGGAGTTGCTGCCATGTGATTGGCTGATTAGCGATTTGTGTTATCGAGCAACTGAACAGGCGTACCTAATAAAGTGGCCGGTCAGCGTATATGTAAAGAGAGATCTCTGGGATCAGTTCCCCCAGGGCCTGCAACATGTTGTCACTCCCATATGGTCCGTATTGGTGACATCACTGATAAAGCTAGCATTAGGGTACAAGTCAGGGTCCGGGGCAAATATTAACGGTAAATCTGAGTGGGGTCACAGGCAGACTTTTCCTCGATTTCTCTAAAAATTGGTCGCATTTTGATTTTGGACCATAAAAAGGTTTATCAGCCAAAGTCCAGCACAATAAAATATATATATATTTCAATTAGATGATCCTCACGGAGCCGCCATCGCAGCATTGCACCGGAGGAGGGGGAAGGGGGGGGATCTCTGCGGTGGTGCTGCCGGTCTCTGTGTAGCTGGAAGCGGCCTCTGGGCCCCTCCCCCACTTTACCGGGAGAAATGTCACCGTGACCTCTGACCCCGCCGGATACTCAGCGCCCCCTCCCGGCCAACGTCATAAATGACGCATGCGTGCCGGCGGCCGGCCGGAGGACTCTCCGGGGAAATGTAGAACGCATTACATGGTAACCGATACAGAACTCCGAATATCTCCCTGAGAAATGAAAATAATCAAATCCGCAGAAGATCGACAGCGACAGGAAACCGTCCGGAAGGGAAACTTTTCCTTCATCGTAGAAATAATCAAATCCCTAAAAAAAAAAAAAAAAAAAAAAAAAGAGAAAACTCAGAGGGGCTCCGCAATCCGCCAAACCC
The DNA here is from genome assembly GCF_042186555.1 of Aquarana catesbeiana. Lineage (NCBI taxonomy): Eukaryota > Metazoa > Chordata > Amphibia > Anura > Ranidae > Aquarana > Aquarana catesbeiana. The sequence goes on from NC_133332.1 coordinate 3,413,355, forward strand.
AACCCCGCGATCGGCTTCGCGGATGAAGGTTATTGGAAAGAGGGTTCTACAAAGTATTGACTCCGGGGGGCGCCATACAAATGCCCCTCCCCCACACTTTTCACATATTTATTTGTATCATTTATCATTTTCCTTCCACTTCACAATTATGTGACACTTTGTGTTGGTCTATCACATAAAATCCCAATAAAATACATTTACGTTTTTGGTTGTAACAAAATGTGGGAGATTTCAAGGGGTGTGAATACTTTTTCCAGGCACTGTATTTGCTGTAAAGAAGTCTTCTCCCCTTTAACCGTCCAGGGAAAAGTCCGTCTGTCCGGGAAGCGCGGTCTGTCCGGGATGTCGGGAGCAGGAATTCTCTCCGGGAAGTAGGACGCGCCTTTAGGACGCGGCTATGAATAGTCCTCCAGTATAACCGCCGATAACTGGGACACCAACAATACCCGAGCGGGCGGCGATGACAAGGTCAGGACGGACGTATACGCCTCATATACAACGCCGGCTTAGCGGTAACATGATCGCTGCTTTCTCCATAATAAAAAAAAACATTTTTTTTAAATAAAAATTCATTTATTAAAATAATAAAAAATAATCTCTTTTTTTTTAACTCAATTTGAAATCTTTTTTTTACCCGTTATTGTTCCGATAAATTAATTAAAATAATAATTTTAATTAATTAATTAAAATTTAAAAAAAAAAAAAAAACAACAGTGACCACATCATTTTTTTTTTTAACTCAATTTGAAATCTTTTTTTCCCCATTATTGTTCCGATAAATTAAAATAATAAATTAACTAAATAAATAAATAAATAAATAAAAATAATAATAAACAAAAAAAAAACCAGACCAAATAATCTCTTTTTTAACTCAATTTGAAATCTTTTTTTACCCGTTATTGTTCCAATAAATTAATTAAAATAATAATTAAAATAAATAAATACATTTATTAAAATAATAATTAAAAAAAAAACAGTGACCAAATAATCTCTTTTTTTAACTCAATTTGAAATATTTTTTTACCTGTTATTGCTACAATAAATTAATTAAAATAATAATTAAAATAAATAAATACATTTATTAAAATAATAATAATTAAAAAAAACAGTGACCAAATAATCTCTTTTTTTAACTCAATTTGAAATATTTTTTTTTACCTGTTATTGTTACAATAAATTAATTAAAATAAATAAATACATTTATTAAAATAATAATTAAAAAAAAACCAGTGACCAAATAATCTCTTTTTTTAACTCAACTTGAAATCTTTTTTTTTTTTTTTTTACCCGTTATTGTTCCGATAAATTAATAAAACTTAAAAGGCGCCAGGAAATAGATTCACTTCACATTGTCACAGCCGGCCGTGTTAGTTGGGGAATCGATAATAAAACTCGTCACCCAAAAAGGAAACATTTGAACAGAGTCAAATGCTGGAGGAGGAAGGAGGAAATGCTGCAGGAGGAAGGAGGAAATGCTGGAGGAGGAAGGAGGAAATGCTGCAGGAGGAAGGAGGAAATGCTGGAGGAGGAAGGAGGAAATGCTGGAGGAGGAAGGAGGAAATGCTGGAGGAGGAAGGAGGAAATGCTGGAGGAGGAAGGAGGAAATCCTGGAGGAGGAAGGAGGAAATCCAGGAGGAGGAAGGAGGAAATGCTGGAGGAGGATGGAGGAAATGCTGGAGGAGGATGGAGGAAATGCTGGAGGAGGAAGGAGGAAATACTGGAGGAGGAAGGAGGAAATCCTGGAGGAGGAAGGAGGAAATGCTGGAGGAGGAAGGAGGAAATCCTGGAGGAGGAAGGAGGAAATGCTGGAGGAGGAAGGAGGAAATCCTGGAGGAGGAAGGAGGAAATGCTGGAGGAGGAAGGAGGAAATCCTGGAGGAGGAAGGAGGAAATCCAGGAGGAGGAAGGAGGAAATGCTGGAGGAGGATGGAGGAAATGCTGGAGGAGGAAGGAGGAAATACTGGAGGAGGAAGGAGGAAATACTGGAGGAGGAAGGAGGAAATCCAGGAGGAGGAAGGAGGAAATGCTGGAGGAGGATGGAGGAAATGCTGGAGGAGGAAGGAGGAAATCCTGGAGGAGGAAGGAGGAAATCCTGGAGGAGGAAGGAGGAAATGTTGGAGGAGGAAGGAGGAAATACTGGAGGAGGAAGGAGGAAATGTTGGAGGAGGAAGGAGGAAATGCTGGAGGAGGAAATGCTGGAGGAGGAAATCCTGGAGGAGGAAGGAGGAAATCTTGGAGGAGGAAGGAGGAAATCCTGGAGGAGGAAGCGGTGCCGGATCAGTAATATAAGGAGCTGATTGTATGAAAAGTCTGTGAGCGGAGAAGGAAGCCTCGTATGCAATGAAGACTACACCAGGGGAAGTGCCGGGACAAGGCCATCTAGAGCCCCGGGGCAAACATGCCTAACGGCACCACCCCCCCCCCAAATGTATGAGCATTACGTGTTATCAAACCCTCCCCCCCAAATAAAGAATTACAAATTGAGCACTAATCTGCATGCTTACCCCTTAACATAAATTCCTCCTCCCCCCCAGGACAGATTTGCCCCCCTGCTGAAATCCCTCTTTGACCCTCTCCCCCCTCACAGCTCACCCCCTCCCCAAAATGTATTCTCTCCCCAAATCCCCCCAGCACACATCCCCCCCCAAAAAATCACCCCTCCTAGCACAAATCCTCTACTCCTCAAATCCCCCCCCCCCCCCCGAATACACATAGTCTCTCCCCCACCACTTCAAACCCCCCTCCTAGCACAAATCTACCCCAATCATCCGTACTGGGCAAAGTCCTCCCCCCAAAAAAATTCCCCTCCTAGGACAAATCCCCCCCCCCTCCACCATATTACCTCTTCTAGCACAAACACCCCATAACCCCCATCCCAGCACAAATCATCTCCCCCCCCATCCACCCTCCCAGCAAAAAATCCCCTAAATCACCTTCCCTAGCATCCCCCCCCCCATTTCTCCTCCCAGAACAATTCTTACCGCCTAATTACCCCACCCAACACAAATCTCCTCTCCCTCAATCTCTTTGTCACGCCCCTCCCCCCATCTCACATGATACCCCAGTGCCCAGGGCAGCCGCCCCTTCTGCCCATCTCTTGTCCCGGCCCTGCACTGGGGCTTGTATGGAGGGGCCAGGCTGGGGGAATTCTGTATTTTGGGGTCATTAGTATGAATAGTATTTCTGTAATTGACCACCAGTAGAGGAAGAAGCCAGCTTCCTGTCATGACAGTCCAGATAAGTAGCACTGGAACCCTAGCTTTGTCTTTTTGGTCTTTCCATCCAATGGTATTGCAGAGGTGTTTGAACACAATTCTTGGATTGTAAGAAAGGATCTGAGATTCCAGCTCCAAACTACAAGTCAATATTGAAGATAAAAATGTATTCAGATATATGTTCAAGTACATCCAACGCGTTTTGTGCGGGGGGGGAGGGGCAGAGATTGCTCCTTCATCAGTCAGGACTTAAAGATAAGGAGCAATGCGGCTGATGAACACTGAACATTTATTGATCACATGACCACATACACTGTGTGCTTCATCAGACATTGTTCCTCATCTCCCAGCCTGATGAAGTGACCCCCCCTCGAAACGCGTCAGTTTGTAGCTGATTACCTTGTGACGCTTCAATCTCACATCCCATCACTCGCCCTCCAGATGTGACATTTCCGGCTCTCTTCTATCACATTGCGTGTAATCTGTCCGCACTTTTCGGGACGTGACGCCGGCCTGACACAGCCTGGCTTCAACTTATCCGGAAAAATTTGGAACGAGTCCCGAAAAAAAAACGAGAAGATTAAAATTCCTCCCGGGCGATGAAAAGTGACGATCGGTCAGAAGACGGGAGGAATTCATCGAGGTGACCGGAGACGACCTCCGCCAATATTGTGTTTGCAAAGCTGCTTTTATTGAACCAAAGAGAGGCGGACGGCGCCGTACCACCGCAACCCGCCCCCCCTTCCCCCGAGGACACGCCGCTATCTAATTCCTCGTTAGCGCACGCTTTAATAGCCATGTTAATAAAAAAATATTTTTTTTAACCGCCTCAATACCGGGCATTCACTCCCCCTTCCTGCCCAGGCCATTATTCAGCTTTCAGAGCTGTCACACTTTGAATGACACTTTGATGGCGCGGTCATGCAACATTGTAACCATGTGACATCGTTATCATTTTCTTCCCACAGAGATTTCTTTTGGTGGCATTTAATCTCTTCTGGGTTTTTAATTTTTTTCTAAAAAAAAAAAAAAGACCAAAAATTTTGAAGAAAAAAAAAAGTTTTTCTTAGTTTCTGTCAGTAAATTTTGTAAATAAGACATTTTTCTCCTTCACTGATGGGCACTGATGAGGAGGAACTTATGGGCACTGATGAGGTGGCATGAATATGCTGCACTTATGGGCACTTATAGGTGGCACTGGTCGGCACTGGGCACAGATAGGTGGCACTGGTGGGCACAGATAGGCAGGACTGGTGGCCACGGATAGGCGGCACTGGTGGGTGGCACTGATAGGCATTGATGGGTGGCATTGATAAGCAGCAGTGATGAGCATTGATGGGCAGCACTGATAGCCAGAACTGACTGGCATCACTAATGGCCACTGATTGCTGGCACTTGTGGGCACTGATTGGCACTGATTGCTGGCACTTGTGCGCACTGATTGCTGGCACTTGTGGGCACTGGTTGGCACTGATTGCTGGCACTTGTTAGCACTGATTGCTGGCAGTGGTGGGCACACAGTTCTGGCACTGGTGGCACTTGATTTTAATCAGGGCACTGATGATTAGTGCCCTGATTACATCCCTAGATGTCCTCTGTGAGGAGATGCCGCTGATCGGCTCTCCTCTCCTCTGTCAGTGTGAGGCGAGGAGAGCCGATTACCGCCATCTCCGTGTTTACATGTGACTGGCTGTGAGTGGACAAAGCCGATCACATGATTAAAGGGCCGCAGCCGCGGCTCTGTACACAGACCGGGGTCGCGCCGTGTCCTAGCAGGGCACGGCTACGATCTCCGTGCTACGCTCCCCCGGGGGCGCGCAAGAGCGGTCGTTTGACGGCCGGCGGGCGGGAAGAGGTTAAAGTGGTTGTTAAGCCCCTCTAACCTGTAGACACCATCAGCACTGCCTCTTATTTTAGTGCCCCCCCTCTGTGTGTGTGATTTATAAAAATAAATGTTGCAAATACCTCATTTCACTGCCGAGACTGCGATCACATGACCGGCCAGCTTTCTCCTTTCCTCCTCTGAGAGATGCAGGGGGCGGGGCTGAGATTCCTCTGCTGATGTCCGTTGGGAGGGGAGGAGGAGGAGAGAGCTAGCTGGTCATGTGATCGCAATCTTGGCTCTGAAACGAGGTATGTACAGCATTTCTATTTATAAATCGCAGAGGGGGGACACTGCAATAGGGGGCAGTGCTGATGGTGTATACAGGTCAGTTTTATGAGAGCAGCAGGAGGGGCAACTCACACACAGACAGAGAGGGGAGGGGCGGCTCACACACAGACAGAGAGGGGAGGGGGGAGGGGCGGCTCACACACAGAGAGGGGAGGGGGGGGGGCGGCTCACACACAGACAGAGAGGGGAGGGGCGGCTCACACACAGACAGAGAGGGAAGGGGGGAGGGGCGGCTCACACATAGAGAGGGGAGGGGGGAGGGGCGGCTCACACACAGAGAGGGGAGGGGGAGGGGCGGCTCACACACAGACAGAGGGGCAGCTCACACACAGTCAGAGAAGGGGGGGAGGACACAGGAGCAGAGAGGAGAGCAGATAGCAGGCTGCTGATGGAACTGACCACGGTGTCTGGTCTCAGCAGCCATCATACACTGTGGTCAGTTTACAGAGGGGAGGGGAGAAACTGGCAGATCAGACGGGTTTTTTTAGGTGTTACAGGGGGCCGAATGACACAGGACAGGCACGGTGTCATATAACACGCTTTTAAGGCGCAGGATCCATTTTTTTTTTTAATGTTTTGGGTTAACAAACGCTTTAAGCTGGTCAAATACAGTTAAATAATTCCATTTAAAGTAGAACTCCAGAAGGAATCTTAAAAAAGAAACATTGTATCCGACACCAAGAAGAGAGATACATGGCGATCCTGATAACCCTTTCACTGCCAGGGACATTTGCCGCACGCTAAAAGCACATTTTAGGCGCAAAGATTACTTAACCGCTCACCAACCGGCCAATCCTGACACTTCTCATATATATATATATGTAAAAATCTGTGGTTTGCTTTTGCTAGAATATTATTTATAACCCCCAAACATTATACACGGGTAGAACGACCAGGTCGTTAAACCGATTATTATCCACATCTGCTTTCATTCCCTGAGCTCCCCATATTATAGGGTGCAGCTTTTACTAATTGCCCGGCTTTACCTTTGTATTCAACAGCTCCGAGCTCCTCCCACCAGCTGATGGCCCTCCCCACTATTATAAAGGACAATGAGGCTTTGTGTCCTCCCCTCCCCCCTGTCTCTGTGTAATAAGAACTCTGTCACAGAACAATGATAATTACGGATCCGTCTATTATATCTTCTATATTTCTATAGAGCAGGTGAGTGGGAGATGGTGTGACATCATCAGCGCTATTTCTCTTATATACAGTGCTCAGTATAAATTAGTACACCCCTTCGAGCCGAACGTTAGTCCGGAACACCGGCTGTTTGGACGTTCGTCCCAATGCTGGATGTTAGGGGCGAATGTGGCAGCCATCAGCTGACAATGGTTGCTAGGGAAGCAGTGGGTGCTTGTAGCTGCTGAGTCCTTACCAACCACTTAACCAAATGGGCGGGGAATGGAGCCTTGCATCATTGCCTATTTGTGGTCACATGACCATATTTGTGCAACAATGTCAAAACCGTTATCCCCGCCCCTTCCTTTTTTATAGTGATAAGGTCAGGGATTTATTTTTCTCACTTAATATGATGACTACATGTAAATCTGTTTTGAATGTAACTTTTTGGCTGTTAAACTCTGCTTTTGTTTTCTTGTAACTGTATTGCCATGGTGTTGAAGCTTGTGTTCGTAGCCCAGGTGACTCCTGTTGTTGTTTACCCTTGCCCTGTGTGGGGGGGTTGTGCTAATGCTATTGTTTGTATAAAAGGCCTTGGAAAGATTAAAGAGCGGCAGTCCATTATGCTCAAGAACTGATACACGGATTTCTGACTCTGTGTCTTAATTCCTATATGAAGCAATAATTTGGCAAAGCAATATAAACTATAAGCAACTTATTTAACAGTTGCATTTAACATTTTGGCGCCCGGACGAGGAACTCACCGATGATACTACAAGAGGTGGATGAGCTACGCTGACGGAACCAAAAGACAGGCACTCCGGGAATCACAGATCAAAAAAAAACCTGCGCAGGTAAGAAAAAGCTTTATTTTTCTTATATTCTGTGCTCCCCTGATTTGTGCCTATCCGTTCTGTCAGTTATGGTTCTCCTGGTTTTAAAACACCAGCCTCTGTAGTGGTGAGTCTAGAATTACTGCATATTTTAGTTTATATTGCTGGAATTATTTGTTTGTTTTGTTATCTGTGTTTGTCTTGTCTGTCTTGTTGAGAAAGTGAATGAGCCTTGTCAAGGATGGTATGAGTTAGAAGGGGATTGCCGAACTAAGCAACGGAATGCGCCTTACCTCACATGATTGGGAACCTGAGGGCTTGTGAGCTTGGGGGTCTGACGCTTATGCTTAACCTCACATCTAACTCATAAACCATAGACGGGTTGAGAGTATAAGCCCTGTCTGCTCCATAAAGCAGGGATAAGAGTGTATGAGAGGGATTCCCAGATACGAGGGGGGAATAAGGTCTCAACAAAGTCCCGAGATCTAGTCGGATACCTGGCCACTTAAAGGAATGCTTGTATATGTTGTAGCCGCATTTTTGTATATGTTGTAGCCGCATTCTGGTTTGTTATTGGGCTAGCATATAAAGTAATTATTTATTTTTGGGCTAGCATATAAAGTAATTTGGTTTCAGAAATCTCATTCCGGAGAGGTTTCTAGAATTCTAGCACCCTAGGAGGAAGGCAACGAGGAACTAGTGTAACTTAGCTGGTTTGCTATAGGGCTAGCATATAAAGTAATTATTCATTCTTGTATATGTTGTAGCCGCATTATATTGTACACTAAGTGTCCCACACGCTACCTAGGCAGGACTGTTAGAATGGGCCAGAGGAACACAAAACCCCGTCAGGGAATTGTGGCGCACTATACGGTGCCACAGATAATTAAGAACATTTATGGGAAAACCGAAGCACAGGACTTAAAGGATGTCCTTCGTAAATTTAAGGTGAAAGGAGCAGCGGGCTTAGACCCGGATGTATGGAGTGAAATAAAAAGGGACAGACAAGGAGAGATGTTAGAGAAGCAATGGATGCGTCAGGTTCAATGCTTAATTAAGGTTTCAAATAGAGAAAAAGAAGAGGGTGGAAACATAATCCAGATTGTGATGGTTGGGATATGAAAGACAGAAGAACAAAAAATGTTGAAATTTTAAATAATCTTAGTTCAACCATCCCACCCCCATATACTGACATAGAACGTAAACCACACAAGATATGTCCTGTACTTAAGGGTAGAGAATGTTTTTTTTTTTTTTTCAGGTTTGTGGAGTATAATAATTTCATTCAGAAACTGTAGCTCCCGTACGCACTGATACATGCATTATAGTAAAGCCAGCTGCTTTTTGTAGATTTGTGACACAGTTAATGAATACACATGAAGCAACCTGGCAGGATGGGGAGGATCTATGCAGACACAAAATGACTCTGACCCTGTTTTAACCAGTTTATGACAGAAATAGGTCCACACAGACCTGCAGGACAAGCTGAGGGGGATGGCAATCAGACATATAGACTCAAGGGCCCCTTTTATTGCTAGATTAGAAGCTTTGTCAGGCAAAACAACAAGAGGGGGGGTCAATATCACCCATGAAACAAATGCCAGGACAGACTGTATCAGAATTTTACTTGTCTATGGAAAGTATGATGGCAGATGAGAGAATGGATTTAGAGCTGCCAGTCACGATCCAAGCCTTCAATAGACAGTTTATGGAAGGATTAATTCCACAGATAAGTGAAAGACTGAAAGCTTGCACACCACCCTTAATTTGTTGCGATTTTTGGCAGAAAAAGGTTGCAAGGTTAATAAGAAAAAGTTGCCAGTGTGTCAGGAAAAAGTTATCTTTTTGGGACATTGTATATCACAGGGTACGGGACATCTCACTGAGGAGAGGGTTCAAGTGATAAAGGGAATGTTACCCCCACGGAATTTCAAACAATTGCGTATGTTTTTAGGTATTGTGTCATATTGTAGACAGTGGATACCACATGCTAGCGCTTTGATGCAGCCATTATACGATTGTTTGAAAATTGTACCGTATATGCTTACAGAAATAGCTTATGAGTCGTTTATCACTTTGAAAAAGTTGTTGATTTCTGCCCCGGCTATTGGTATACCAGATTACACCAAGATATTTAATCTGTACGTTGCTGAGATCACTGGACACGCCACAGGTGTTCTGACACAGGCACATGTAAAACAAAGACCAGTCGCTTACTTTTCAGCAGCATTAGATCCAGTATCTAGAGGTTCACCGTCTTGTGTACGGGCGGTAGCTGCAGTGTCAATTATCATAGATAAGTCATCAGAGATTGTTCTAGACAATCCAGTCGTAGTGCATACCACACATGACATACATGCAATCTTGTCTCAGGTACAGCCCAAACACATTTCAATGGCCAGGCAATTAAGGTTACAGTGTACTTTACTCTTACCTCCAAATGTCACTTTTCAGCGCAGTACAACCTTAAATTTGGCTACCTTTTTGCCTCTTCAGTCACCAGATTTGGCAAGGGGGAATGATAGTGCTAATAGTGCTAATAAGGAAGGAGATGAGGAAACTGACACTCTTTTGTTTCAAAAAGTAGATGAATGTTTCAAGAAGTAGATGAATGATTGTTTTTAGCTCATGGAACAGGAAACAATGGGATTCCCACACGTTACAGATACACCGATTTTAAATGCTGAGCACACTTTGTACATAGATGGCAGTAGGTTTGCTGATGACAAGGGTAAATATCACACAGGGTATGCTGTAGTGACTGATACACAGGTGATTGAAGCACAGCCCTTACCGGCCCACATGTCAGCACAGGAAGCAGAATTAAAAGCTTTAGAACAAGCCCTAGAATACTTAAAAGAACGAGAAGGGAATATTTACACTGACTCTGCCTACGCTTATGGTGTAGCGCATGATTATGGCCATATATGGAAGGCTAGAGGTTATCTGACAGCAGCAGGTACACCTGTAAAACATGGAGAAGGGATTAAGAGAGTCCTGAACAATCTTCAAAAGGTTAAACGAGTGGCCATTATGAAGATAGCGGCACACACGAGCGCAAAAACAATTGAGGCAAAAGGAAATGCATTTGCAGATTTGACTGCAAAACAGGCAGCTCTAGGGAAAGGAAGCCCTGAGACCTTAGCAGCGGTAGAGGTGAGTATCCCAGAACCAACATGGCAGCAGCTGAGTAAATTACAGGAGCAAGCAGGGGAGAGCGAGAAAGATAAGTGGGTCAGAATGGGAGCAACACCAGACCTTGACAATGTATGGAGGAAAGGGGGCAAAATATGCCTGCCTGCCTCTCTGTACCCAGCAATGGCAGTGGCAGTTCACCTACCCACACATGTCAGTTCCAATTCCATGTATAGGATTGTGAACCAAGGATGGCTCGCCCCCGGATTCAGTAGCACTGCAAGAAATTACTGTGCAGCCTGCCAAATCTGTCTCCTGAATAACCCAGGACAGAGAGTAAAAACCCCACGAAAACACCAGGTCCGGGCCCAATACCCCTTCCAGAGACTGCAGATTGATTACATACAAATGCCTAAGAGCGGCCCTTTTGAATTTGTCCTCGTGTGTATCGATTTATTCTCAGGTTGGCCCGAAAGTTATCCAGTAAAATCGGCTACAGCTAAAGCCACAGCTAAGAAACTGATCACTGAGTTAATACCTAGGTTTGGTCTTCCTGAAACCATAGAATCAGATAGGGGGACACACTTTACAGGAGAAATCATGCAGAATGTGATGACCATGTTAGGGGTTCAACAAAGTTTTCACACCCCTTACCACCCACAGAGTTCAGGATCAGTGGAGAGAGTAAATGGGACAATAAAGTTAAAAATACAAAAAGCCATGCAAGAGTTAAACAAGCCTTGGCCAGAATGCCTGCCTTTGGCTTTGTTCTCTATAAGGTACACTCCAACAGGAAAGACAGGATTATCCCCATATGAGATACTTTTTGGGAATGCACCTAGATTGGGTTTATACTTTCCACAGAGTATGCAATTGCAATGTGATAGTTTGACTGCATATGTGATACAATTACAACAACGTCTAACTAAGATCCACAAAAGTGTGTATTCTTCTCTTCCAGACCCTAATTCAATAGCAGGTACACATACTCTGCTACCAGGGGATTATGTATATGTAAAGAAACACACCAGAAAGACATTGGAGCCAGGGTTTGAAGGTCCTTATCAAGTGCTTCTTACCACAGCCACTTCAGTAAAGCTGGAAGGAAAACCTACCTGGATACACGCATCACATTGCAAGAAACAACCCGAGAAAACAACATGATGAAATATCTACTGACATATTTTCTGTTGAAAATTGTTGTTTTACAAATACATGCATGGACTCCTGGTATTAATGTACTTGAGGTAGAAGAAACAATGACTTTTGAATGGAGTATAGATGATCCTAAAGTAGCAAATGATTCAGGATATGAGATGAATAAGTAAGGTTTGAAGCATACCGGGTAGCAGATGTAATGGAGATGTGTAAAATAGTGGTTATGCCATTAGTAATTAATGACGAGTTTTGGTATCCAGAAATATATGGGAAATATGTAGATAAAGGAAACAGAACCCATGATTTAACTCTATGTGAAGGAACTAATAAGGGAATGGTATGTGGCAGAAGTTCCCCAGTATATGAACCTTGCTTGTTAAAATACCAAACTAGCATATGCAAAATGCAAAGAACACCGATAAATGTGAACAATAGATTCATAGAAATAGGACCCCAGCATATTTGTATCATTACTAATGATAACCACACCATGTCAGCATTAAATAAATCGGCGCCGTTTGCGGGATGTATAAAAAAGATTAAAATATTACAATGGGGTAACGACACCTATCTTTTTGAACCAGACGCCGATAAGATATTCTCTTCAGTCTATGAGGTACATAATCTCACTGACACTACACCCTTTATAATTTCTTTAGAACCACTAAAACAGGTTTTGGAACAATCAGAGTTGTTAAGACAACACATAGAAACACTAGAACATACCCTACAGAATAACCTCGTATCCGCGATTATTGACAAAGGTAGACTAGTACATCTTTCCTCACAGATACAACAGGATACTGCACCACATTGGTGGGATATATTTAGTGGAATGTCTTCAACAGCAACCAATACCTTTCACTGGTTGTTAAGTCCAATGGTAATTATTATTCTAATATTAATATCACTTACAATCACGAATATATGTGTATACAGGAAAATAAATAGGAAAATTAGGAGAATAGACAGGGCATACCGATAAATGTGTATTGACATCACCCTACTCCTATAAAACTCCTCTTCTTGAATTTTAAGATGTTGGTAATACCTAGGGGGATGGGTTCTACCCCTCTGACAACCCGCGGTCAGGGAAAGGACTCTGGGGAAAAACTGACTAGAACTTATTCATGAGGACCCAGGGGGAAGGAGAGGATGATGTCAAAGGGGGAAATTGATAAGGTCAGGGATTTATTTTTCTCACTTAATATGATGACTACATGTAAATCTGTTTTGAATGTAACTTTTTGGCTGTTAAACTCTGCTTTTGTTTTCTTGTAACTGTATTGCCATGGTGTTGAAGCTTGTGTTCGTAGCCCAGGTGACTCCTGTTGTTGTTTACCCTTGCCCTGTGTGGGGGGGTTGTGCTAATGCTATTGTTTGTATAAAAGGCCTTGGAAAGATTAAAGAGCGGCAGTCCATTATGCTCAAGAACTGATACACGGATTTCTGACTCTGTGTCTTAATTCCTATATGAAGCAATAATTTGGCAAAGCAATATAAACTATAAGCAACTTATTTAACAGTTGCATTTAACAATGAGGATGAGGAGCTGCCAATCGGCTATTGTTGGGGATATGTGTGCAGCGGATCTTCTGGGTTTTTATCCTTTCGGTGAGGCGGTGACAGCGGCGGACATCATGACTGATGATGGATTTATGAGGGACATTTTTCAGGACCTTTATTTTGTAATAACATTTGGGGGTCTTTATGTCTAGGGACACAACAACTGGGCAATGGCATGAGGCCCTTGTTCTCCTCAACATTGGGACAATAAGCTTTGCCGGGAGGGTGTGAAGGAATTGGGGTGATCTGAGGGGTGAAGGTGCAAGAATTGGGGTGACCTGAGGTATGACAATGCAGGAATTGGGTTGATCTGAGGGGTGAAGGTGCAGGAATTGGGGTGATCTGAGGGGTGAAGGTGCAAGAATTGGGGTGACCTGAGGTATGAAGGTGCAGAAATTGGGGTGATCTGAGGTGTGAAAGTGCAGAAATTGGGGTGACCTGAGGGGTGAAAATGCAGGAATTGGGGTGATGTGAGGGGTGAAGGTGCAGGAATTGGGGAGATCTGAGAGGTAAAGGTGCAGGAATTGGGGTGTTTTGAGGGGTGAAGATACAGGAATTGAGGTGATCTAAGGATTGACAGTGCAGGAATTGGGGTGATGTGAGGTGTGAAGGTGTAGAAATTGGGGTGATCTGAGGTGTGAAGGGGCAGGAATTGGGGTGATCTGAGGGGTGAAAATGTAGGAATTGGGGTAATTTGAGGGGTGAAGATGTAGGAATTGGGGTGATCTAAGGGGTGAAAATGTAGGAATTGGGGTGATGTGAGGTGTGAAGGTGTAGAAATTGGGGTGATCTGAGGTGTTCAGGGGTGGGGGGGATCTGAGGGGTGAAGATGCAGGAATTGGGGTGATATGAGGTATGGAGGTGCAGGAATTGGGGTGATCTGAGGGGTGAAGGTGCAGGAATTGGGGTGATCTGAGGGGTGAAGATGTAGGAATTGGGATGATCGGAGGGGTGAAGATGTAGGAATTGGGATGATCGGAGGGGTGAAGATGTAGGAATTGGGGTGATCCGAGGGGTGAAGATGTAGGAATTGGGGTAATTTGAGGGGTGCAGATGTAGGAATTGGGGTGATCTGAGGGGTGAAAATGTAGGAATTGGGGTGATGTGAGGTGTGAAGGTGTAGAAATTGGGGTGATCTGAGGTGTGAAGGGGCGGGGGGGATCTGAGGGGTGAAGATGCAGGAATTGGGGTGATATGAGGTATGGAGGGGCAGGAATTGGGCTGATCTGAGGTATGGAGGTGCAGGAATTGGGGTGATCTGAGGGGTGAAGGTGCAGGAATTGGGGTGATCTGAGGGGTGAAGATGTAGGAATTGGGATGATCGGAGGGGTGAAGATGTAGGAATTGGGGTGATCCGAGGGGTGAAGATGTGGGAATTGGGGTGATCCGAGGGGTGAAGATGTGGGAATTGGGGTGATCCGAGGGGTGAAGATGTGGGAATTGGGGTGATCCGAGGGGTGAAGATGTGGGAATTGGGGTGATCCGAGGGGTGAAGATGTGGGAATTGGAGTGATCCGAGGGGTAAAGATGTAGGATTTGGGGTGATCCGAGGGGTGAAGATGTAGGAATTGGGGTGATCTGAGGGGTGAAGATGTAGGAATTGGGGTGATCCGAGGGGTGAAGATGTAGGAGGTGGGGTGATCTGAGGGCTGAAGATGTAGGAATTGGGGTGATCTGAGGGTGGAAGATGTAGGAATTGGGGTGATCTGAGGTCTATGGTGATTGTCTGCCGGTTGTACATGTATACCAGGCCCCTGACTTCTGATGTACAGAATAGAGGAAGAATCAAAGGTATGAGAATTTGGTGGATTGGGCGGACATTGGGGGGACATTGGGCGGACATTGGGGCGGACATTGGGTGAACATTGGGCAGACATTGGGGCGGACATTGGGTGGACATTGGGCGGACATTGGGCAGCGGACATTGGGTGGACATTGGGCGGACATTGGGTGGACATTGGGGGGACATTGGGTGGACATTGGGGTGGACATTGGGTTGACATTGGGCAGACATTGGGCAGCTGACATTGGGTGGACATTGGGGCGGACATTGGGTGGACATTGGGGCGGACATTGGGTGAACATTGGGGCAGGCATTGGGGTGGACATTGGCTGGATATTGGGGCGGACATTGGGTGGACATTGGGGCGGACATTGGGTGGACATTGGGCGGACATTGGGCAACAGACATTGGGTGGACATTGGGCGGACATTGGGCAGACATTGGGGAGGACATTGGGATCTGAGGGGTGAAGATGTAGGAGGTGGGGTGATCTGAGGGTTGAAGATGTAGGAATTGGGGTGATCCGAGGGGTGAAGATGTAGGAGGTGGGGTGATCTGAGGGTTGAAGATGTAGGAATTGGGGTGATCTGAGGGTGGAAGATGTAGGAATTGGGGTGATCTGAGGTCTATGGTGATTGTCTGCTGGTTGTACATGTATACCAGGCCCCTGACTTCTGATGTACAGAATAGAGGAATAATCAAAGGTATGAGAAGTCGGTGGATTGGGCGGACATTGGGCGGACATTGGGTGGACATTGGGCAGACATTGGGCAAACATTGGACAGCCATTAGGGCAGACATTGGGCAGACATTGGGTGGACATTGGGTGGACATTGGGCAGACATTAGGGTGGACATTGGGCGGACACTGGGTAGACACTGGGTGGGACATTGGGCGGCGGACATTGGGCGGCGGACATTGGGTGGACATTGGGAGGACATTGGGCAGATATTGGCGCAGACATTGGGGCGGACATTTGGGTGGACATTGGGTGGACATTGGAGCGGACATTGGGTGGACATTGGAGCGGACATTGGGTGGACATTGAGGCGGACATTGGGTGGACATTGGGGTGGACATTAGGTGGACATTGGGAGGACATTGGGTGGACATTGGGCGGCGGACATTGGGTGGACATTGGGGCGGACATTGGGGCGGACATTGGGTGGACATTGGGGCGGACATTGGGTGGACATTGGGGCGGACATTGGGTGGACATTGGGGTGGACATTGGGTGGACATTGGGGCGGACATTGGGTGGACATTGGGCAGACATTGGGGTGGACATTGGGTGGACATTGGGGCGGACATTGGCTGGATATTGGGGTGGACATTGGCTGGATATTGGGGCGGACATTGGGTGGACATTGGGCGGCGGACATTGGGGCAGACATTGGGTGGACATTGGGACGACATTGGGACAACATTGGGTGGACATTGGGCGGACATTGGGTGGACATTGGGGCGACATTGGGTGGACATTGGGGCGACATTGGGTGGACATTGGGGCGGACATTGGGTGGATATTGGGCGGTGGACATTGGGCGGTGGACATTGGGGTGGACATTGGGTGGACATTGGGCGGACATTGGGGCAGACATTGGGTGGACATTGGGGTGGACATTGGGGCGGACATTAGGTGGACATTGGGGTGGACATTGGGGCGGACATTGGGCGGACGGTTCTCTCCCGGTAACAGCGGTGTGCCAGCGCACTTCTCTTCCAGTGCGGCGGGCAGGTCATATATAACGTAGAACAGATCTTCACACTTCAATGGAGGTGAGGAGCTTCAGGTTTATTATTCAGACTGAGAAGAGTTGGGAATTGGGTGAATATTTCCTGAACCCGTCACATGGATGAGAAATTCGCTTCTAAGACACCGACAATTCCTGGAGGATTTCTGGGGATGCGCGGCACTTCAGATTCACATTTCATCGATCGCTTCGCTGCAACCAAATAAAAATTTTTTCTTCTCGGCGCATTTTGGGGTAAAAGAGCGGCGTGTCTACGGCCCGGCACACAGCTACACATCAGTCATAATTCAGGTGGAGCTCACAATACACACACAGCTGGGAATCTCCACTCATTGTCTGAATTGTTTCACTGAAATCTGAAAGCCGACCCGTCACACATGAGGAGAGGTGACAGCGGTGACAGCGGTGTACTACAGACTGATACCATGTAGGGGGCGCTGCACCTTGTTTTTGGCTCCTGTTGAACAATCAGCAGTGGAATACCGACAGTTTTTATTACACAGAACTGTCTGGAGTTAGTGCTCTGTGTCTGAATACTGAAGTAGTGGGGAGATCACGCTGTATAAAATACATTAGATTTGATGTAAAGGGGGTCAGTGTTAGGGTTATGGGGAGTATTACAGTCAGTGTTAGGTTTATAGTTAGTGTAAAGGTCAATGTTGGGGTTATCATTAGTGTTAGGGTCAGGGTTGCAGTTAGTGTCGAGGTCAGTGTTAGGGTTAGTGCTAAGTTTATGGTTATTGTTAGGTTTATTGTTAGTGTTAGGGTTAGTGTTTGGTTTATGGTTAGTGTTAGGGTCAGTGTTAAGTTTATGGTTAGTATTCGGTCAGTATTAGGTTTATGGTTAGTGTTAGGGTCAGTATTAGGTTTATGGTTAGTGTTCGGGTCAGTATTAGGTTTATGGTTAGTGTTAGGATCAGTATTAGGTTTATGGTTAGTGTTCGGGTCAGTATTAGGTTTATGGTTAGTGTTAGGGTCAGTATTAGATTTATGGTTAGTATTCGGGTCAGTATTAGGTTTATGGTTAGTGTTAGGATCAGTATTAGGTTTATGGTTAGTGTTCGGGTCAGTATTAGGTTTATGGTTAGTGTTAGGGTCAATATTAGGTTTATGGTTAGTGTTAGGGTCAATATTAGGTTTATGGTTATTGTTAGGGTCAATATTAGGTTTATGGTTATTGTTAGGGTCAGTATTAGATTTATGGTTAGTGTTAGGGTCAGTGTTAGGTTTATGGTTAGTGTTAGGATCAGTATTAGGTTTATGGTTAGTATTGGGGTCAGTGTTTGGTTTATGGTTAGTATTCGGGTCAGTGTTAGGTTTATTGTTAGTGTTAAGGTCAATGTTAGGGTTATCAATAGTGTTTGGGTCAGTGTTATGCCCCGTACACACGGTCGGACATTGATCGGACATTCCGACAACAAAATCCATGGATTTTTTCCGATGGATGTTGGCTCAAACTTGTCTTGCATACAATGGCCACACAAAGTTGTTGGAAAATCCGATAGTTCTGAACGCGGTGACGTAAAACACGTACGTCGGGACTATAAACGGGGCAGTGACCAATAGCTTTCATCTCTTTATTTATTCTGAGCATGCGTGGCACTTTGTGCGTCGGATTTGTGTACACACGATCGGAATTTCCGACAACGGATTTTGTTGTCGGAAAATTTCATATCCTGCTCTCAAACTTTGTGTGTCGGAAATTCCTATGGAAAATGTGTGATGGAGCCTACACACGGTCGGAATGTCTGACAACACGCTCCGATCGGACATTTTCCATCGGAAAATCAGACCGTGTGTACAGGGCATTAGTGTTTTGATGAGTGTTAGGGTAAGGGTTATGGTTAGTACTGGGGTCAGTGTTAGATTTATGGTTAGTGTTAAGGTAATCATTAGTGTTAGGGTCAGTGTTAGTGTTTTGATTAGTGTTAGGGTCAGGGTTATGTCAGTGCTGGGGTCAGTTTTAGGGTTAGTATTTGGGTCAGTGTTAGGTTTGTGATTAGTGTTAGGGTCATTGTTAGTGTTATGCAATCCCAGGCAACATTCTGCCCTTCCTGACCCACAAGCTCTGCCCTCATATGTGGGAGATTGATGGCGAACCTCCAGTGCCAGGCCGCAGGTCACAATGCGATGATCGATGGACAGATGAGGGATACGTTCCCTACAACCCCCGCCATATCACGGTGCAGATCAGTACAAACCCCGTCCGTGTGCTGCGGTGTCCCTTCCTCCACAGCGACAGGTCAATCTTCTAGAAGTTCTCCTTTCAGACTTTTCCCTCTCACAAGTGTGATCCATGAGAGCAAACTGACAAAAGCCCCCCGGCCCCGCGTCCCCCTGGACCGCCGCGCTCCGCGGTAAATGATTTATTTCATGCAGCGGTCGCCACTCTCCGAAACCAGAATGTCACACGGAAACAGATGGCGGCGCCGGAGAAGTGCGCGGACCGCGACGCCCCCGAGACAAATTCCTCATCACCACGACGCTGTTTTCAAGTACACCAGAAAGTTCCAACAAAATGGCGAGGCGATGGCGATGTGAATGCGAAGATTTAACCCTTTCCTACCCAACGCAATGGAAGAAAGTTTTGGTTATGCTTTACATGTATTATTATTTTATTATATTAACTGTTTTTTTATTATCTTATACTAAAATAAATATTATATATTATTATATTCAATATTATGTATCAATTTCATTAAATATTATTTTATCATTAATGAGTATTATTTAATATATAAAGTAACTATTTATTATATTATTTCTATTATCTAACAAATGACAAGCATTACAGTCAGCAGCTCATTGATTATTAATCAATATTTGCTAAAAAATATTATTATTAATAAAATATATAGCTATATATCTATATCTATCTATATATATATATATATATATATATATATATATAGATAGATATAGATATAGAGATATATACATATATCTCTATATCTATATCTATCTATCTAGATAGATAGATAGATAGATAGATATATCTATATATATATATAGATATATAGATGTATGTATATATATATATATATATATATATATATCTATATATATAGATATATATATAGATATATATATATATACGCACAGGGTTTTTTTCCTCAGAGAATAGGTTCAGGTGCTCCCCCTTCCTTGTCTCCGCCCCCTACCCACCTAAGAGCACCATCCCTTGTCTACGCCCCCTACCCACCTCCGAGAATCATTCCTTGGTTTCGCCCCCTACCCACCTCCGAGCATCATCCCTTGTCTCCACCCCCTACCCACCTCCGAGCACCATCCCTTGTCTCTGCCCCCTACCCACCTCCGAGCACCATCCCTTGTCTCTGCCCCCTACCTACCTCTGAGCATCATCCCTTGTCTCCGCCCCCTACCTACCTCTGAGCATCATTCCTTGGTTCCACCCCCTACCCACCTCCGAGCACCATCCCTTGTCTCCGCCCCCTACCCACCTCCGAGCACCATCCCTTGTCTCCGCCCCTACCTACCTCTTAGCATCATTCCTGGGTTCCACCCACTACCCACCTCCGAGCACCATCCCTTGTCTCCGCCCCCTACCCACCTCTGAGTATCATTCCTTGTCTCCACCCCCTACCCACCTCCGAGCATCATTCCTTGTCTCCACCCCCTACCCACCTCTGAGCATCATTCCTTGGTTCCACCTCCTACCCACCTCTGAGCATCATTCCTTGGTTCCACCTCCTACCCACCTCCCAGTACCATCCCTTTTAAACAATACAGAGCCAAGACTCATTTAGTGGCGCTAAATAATTTGTATGGAATTTGTTAATGATAATAGAAAAGGAGTGAAATAGATCCCCCTGCAGCCAGCAACAACAGATCCTCCAGCAGCAACATTCAATTCTCCCTGCAACAATAGATCGCTCAGAAACAATAGATCCCCCCAGCAACAAAATACACCTCCCCAGTAACAATAAATCCGCTCCAGCAACAATAGACGCCCTCAGCAACAATAGATCCCCCCCGCAACAATAGACCCCAAGCAACAAAATCCCCCCCCCCAGTAACAACAGATCCGCTCCAGCAACAATAGACCCCCTGCCGGCAACAACCGATCCCCAGCAGCCAGCATCAATAGCCCCTCCCTCCATAGTAGATCCCTCCCAGCAACAACAGATCTTCCCACCAACAATATACCCCCCCACACACACACAGCAATAGATTCTCCAGCACACCATAGCACCTCTTGCCATTACATATATTCAGTGTTAGAGGTACCAGAACTGTGTTCCCACTGCAAACAAGCCCTATATATGTGTATATATATATATATCTTTACTGTATTGGACATACTCTCCTCTCCCTCCAGAGCAGTGACACCTCCCTGCCTTTAGATGGCTCCATACAAAGTTTCAATCATACAAAGAGTCTCAAAGAAAACCACTTCTGCAGCTTTCTGAAACCTGCATCATATTTGTACATTGAATGTTTATTTATGTTTTATTTACATACAGTGGATATAAAAAGTCTACACACCCCGGGTGGTAAAATGTCAGGTATCTGTGATGGAAAAAAATGAGACAAAGAAGTAATTTCAGAACTTTTTCCACCTTTAATGTGACCCATAAACTGTACAACTCAGGAGAACAACAAACTGAAATCTTTTAGGGGGGAAGTAAAAATAAAAAAATAAAATAATGTGGTTGCATAAGTATACACACCCTCTTATAACTGGGGATGTCGCTGTGTTCAGAATTAAGCAATTACATTCAAACTCATGATAAATAGGAGTCAGTACACACCGCCCATCATGTAAAGTGCCTCTGATTAACCCCCAAAAAAGTTCAGCTGTTCTTGTAGGTCTTTCCTGACATTTTCTTAGTTACATCCTACAGCAAAAGCCATGGACCTCAGAGAGCTTCCAAATCATCAGAGGGATCTCATTGTTAGAAGGTATCAGTCAGGAGAAGGGTCCAAGGCATTAGATCTACCATGGAACACCGTGAAGACCGTCATCATCAAGTGGAGAAAATATGGCACAACAGAGACATCACCAAGAACTGGACGTCCCTCCAAAATTGATGGAAAGACGAGAAGAAAAGAAGAAAACTGGTCAGGGAGGCGGCCAAGAGGCCTACAGCAACATTAAAGGAGCTGTAGGAATATCTGGCAAGTCCTGGCTGTGTGGAGACAACAATCTCCCGTGTTCTTCATATGTCTGGGCTATGGGGTAGAGGGACAAGACGGAAGACTTTTCTTACCAAGAAAAACATCCAAGCCCGGCTACATTTTGCAAAAACACATCTGAAGTCTCTCAAAAGCATGTAGAAAAATGTGTTCTGGTCTGATGAAACCAAGGTGGAACTTTTTGGCCATAATTCCGAAAGATATGCTTGGCGCAAAAACAACACCGCACATCACCAAAAGAACACCATACCCACTGTGAAGCATGGTGGTGGCAGCATCATGCTTTGGGGCTGTGTTTCTTCAGCTTGAACAAGGGGCCTTAGTCAAGGTAGAGGGACTTATGAACAGTTCCAAATACAGGTCAATATTGGCACAAAACCTTCAGGCTTCTGCTAGAAAGCTCAGCATGAGGAGGAACTTTCAGCATGACAATGACCCGAAGCATCCATCCAAATAAACAAAGGAATGGCTTCACCAGAAGAGGATTCCCAGCCAGAGCCCAGACCTGAATCCCTTTGAAAATCTGTGGGGTGATGTGAGGAGGGCTGTGCACAGGAGATTTGGAGTGTTTTTGGGCAAATATTGCCAAGTGAAGATGTGCCATGCCGATAGACTCCTCCCCAAAAAGACTGAGTGCTGGAAAAAAATCAAAAGTGGCTTCAACAAAGTATTAGTGTGAGGGTGTGCAAACTTATGTAAGTATATTATTTTATTTTTTTTATGTTTATTCCCCCCAACTAAAAGATTTCAGTTTGTTGTTCCCCTGAGTTGTACAGTTTATGGGTCACATAAAAAAAAAAAAGTTCTGAAATGATTTATCTTTGTAATTACTGACATTTTAACAGGGGTGTGTAGACTTTTTATATCCACTGAATATATATATATATATATATATATATATATATATATATATATATATAAATAATAAAAACATTACATATATATATATATATATATATATAGATAAAAATATAAAATCTAGAGATGCGCCAAAATTTTGACACATTGGCGTTTTGCGATTTTAGCGCGGTTTTGCTGTACTTATGGTGTGTTTTTTCATAGGTCACGTGACTCAAAAACCGCATAAAAAATGTGGGTGCTTTATTGATGCGTTCTTGCTGCGTTTTCAATGCATTTCAATGGGGAGGGGCATTTTTAGCATTTTTAACACCACAACGGAAGCGCGGGGGGACCCGTGTGAGGACACACATACCGTAGGATCTAAAGGGATACATTCTTTTCTTGAGCTTGCTAAAAGGTGCCGATAACGGCTGACAATAAATTCATATTCATTGAAATTCATGATATTAATTCAAAAGTCGAATATAATACAATTATATATATATTTTTTTTTTTATTAAAAAAACTGTTTTCGGTTTTGGCCAAGTGCGTCCCGAATTTATGGTTTCAGCACCAAAGTTTCCATTCAGCGCACCTCTAATAAAACCAGCGAGTCGCTCTATATAAATATACAAATAAACATTTATTACAATGTACGGATATGATGCAGGTTTCCTAAAGCAGCAGAAGTGGTTTTCTTTCAGACTCTTTGGGGTCGAGTTACTAAAACTGGAGATTGCAAAATCTGGTGCAGCTCTGTGTGGCAGCCAATCAGCTTCTACAATAACTCCAGCTTGTTCAATTAAGCCTAGACAAAAAAATAAAAAAAAAACCTGGAAACTGATTGGCTGCCATGCAGAGCTGCACCAGATTTTCCAATCTCCAGTTTTAGTAAATCAACCCCAATGTGAAACTGAAACTTTGTATGGAGCCCTGTAAACAGAGCAGGCTGGGAGGCGTCACTGGAGGGAGAGGAGCCAATGTCCCCGGCTTATGTAGTTGTGGGTGATTATTTCAGATTCAGCTATTGAGCTCTGTGAAAAGCTGGCTTTTTTTTTCCCCACAAGGCAGCTAATATTAGCCTGGTAAATGTGTGAAAAGGAGACTGCAGCTCCACCTCCTGGCTGCATATGGAATTCCCACAAGGCAGGTAATATTAGCCTGGTAAATATTTAAAAAGAAGACTGCAGTTCCACCTCCTGGCTGCCTATGGAATTCCCACAAGGCAGGTAATATTAGCCTGGTAAATAACTAAATATTGTGAAAAGGAGACTGCAGCTGCCTATGGAAATACAGAATATTTATATGTAATATTTCATGTTTACCTGATCAATAAAAAAAATATATATGCATATATACTTTAACCGTAAAGGTGTGCCACTCTATATACACTGGTGGTAGTGCAAACATATGCATGTGGGTGTGTCCCGGCTAGAGATGAGTGAAACTAAGATTAAATGGCAGTCACTTGGGATGAGTTATGCAAATAAAATACTACCACAGGGTACCGCCCACATGCTGTGATGCTCCATGATTGGAAGATTGAAAGAATTAAATGAGGGGCGGGGCCAGGGACAGTCAGATGATGCTGGACGTCCTCCAGCCAGAAAAGGAGGCGGGGCTCTATCTTCTAACGCACATGGTGAGAAGCTCACAGTGTGCAGTGAGATCAGAGGAAGCCGTTTCAGTCCAGGGGAGAGGAGCCGGTACACCTGTGCAAGACTGAAGGGGGAGGAGCCGGTACACCTGTGCAAGACTGAAGGGGGAGGAGCCGGTACACCTGTGCAAGACTGAAGGGGGAGGAGCCGGTACAACCTGTGCAAGACTGAAGGGGAGGAGCCAGTACACCTGTGCAAGACTGAAGGGGGAGGAGCCGGTACACCTGTGCAAGACTGAAGGGGGAGGAGCCGGTACACCTGTGCAAGACTGAAGGGGGAGGAGCCGGTACACCTGTACAAGACTGAAGGGGGAAGAGCCGGTACACCTGTACAAGACTGAAGGGGGAAGAGCCGGTACACCTGTACAAGACTGAAGGGGGAGGAGCCGGTACACCTGTACAAGACTGAAGGGGGAGGAGCCGGTACACCTGTACAAGACTGAAGGGGGAAGAGCCGGTACACCTGTACAAGACTGAAGGGGGAGGAGCCGGTACACCTGTACAAGACTGAAGGGGGAAGAGCCGGTACACCTGTGCAAGACTGAAGGGGAAGGAGCCGGTACACCTGTGCAAGACTGAAGGGGGAGGAGCCGGTACACCTGTGCAAGACTGAAGGGGGAGGAGCCGGTACACCTGTACAAGACTGAAGGGGGAAGAGCCGGTACACCTGTACAAGACTGAAGGGGGAAGAGCCGGTACACCTGTACAAGACTGAAGGGGGAAGAGCCGGTACACCTGTGCAAGACTGAAGGGGGAGGAGCCGGTACACCTGTGCAAGACTGAGGGGGGAGGAGCCGGTACACCTGTGCAAGACTGAGGGGGGAGGAGCCGGTACACCTGTGCAAGACTGAAGGGGGAGGAGCCGGTACACCTGTGCAAGACTGAGGGGGGAGGAGCCGGTACACCTGTGCAAGACTGAAGAGGGAGGAGGCGGTACACCTGTGCAAGACTGAAGGGGGAGGAGGCGGTACACCTGTGCAAGACTGAAGGGGGAGGAGCCAGTACACCTGTGCAAGACTGAAGGGGGGGCTGTGATTTGAAGGATGAAGATTGGGATCAGTTAGGTGATAGTTTTCCCAGCACCCTCCCAATTCTAGGAGATCCTATTATGTGTCCTTTCAAACCCCGGAGCTGACACTCAACATCAGCAGCTGGAGAGAACGCCATAGGCTGATCTATAAATAGCTGCCGCATTACTCTTCTGGATGGCGGAGCGTCTCTAAGCACAAGCCCCATCCTGACCGGCGAGGGTCTAATCTCAGCGCGGGGCTTTCATTTCCTTCTCTGGAAAGTCGGCGGTATAATGCACATCCTAAAAGGTGGCTAAATTGCATGTCTGTGATGTTATTCTATAAATAAACCTGCAAGCGCAGCGTTCTAAAAATAGCACGTTCCCGTCCCCCTAAGACCTTGGCTGCCGACACAGCGCTTCGAGGCCCCCGGCATCAGAAGACCTCCACCATGGAAGAGCCGACTGATGAGAACACCAGAACCCAACGATCGCTATATGTTCAGCGCTGAGCTCCGAAATACACTTCAAAAGGAACGCTTGGCTCTCAGCAGGAGAAGAGTAATTACAGAGAGAAGAAACGATCTCATAGGATATAGAACGTCTGATCGTCCATCACCTTTCCTCAGTAGCTACATAATTTCCAAATGAAATGTAACAATGGAGGTGCATTTATAATTATCATAGCAATTCTTTCTGTGCCAAAGCTGGTAAAATCAAATGTTACTAAGCTATTTTCTCTCCCAAGTCGAATGTTCTTCATTCATAAGAATAGAATGAATCAGGAAAATACCATCCCGATAATCAGCTCCATCTATGGGCCGTAATGTGGTATTTTCCTTATTCACTCTATTCCTAGGCCACTGGATGGCGCTGATGATCATAAATAGGTAAATATATATTTTTTTTGACTATGATCATCAGCTCCATTGCCGGGACAAGGGGTGAGCAAGAGGGGCGGCTGCCCTGGGCACAGTGGGGATTTGGAAGGTTGTGCTAGAAGGGGTGATTTCAAGGGGGGATTTATACTAGGAGGGTGGATTTGTGTTAATAAGGGGGATTGGGGGGGGGGGTAGTGCTGGGAGATGTATAGATTAGTGTTAAAAACAATTTGGGGGCAATTGGGATTTTTGCTGACACATAATGCTCATACCTTTGGGGGGGGGGGGGGGGTCTGTTTGCCATCTTTGCTCTGGGCACTGATCAGCTCCATCTAGTGTCCACAATGATTCCTGATTCACTCTATTCTTGTGCCACTAGATGGAGCTGATGATCACAAATAGATGTTTTGTTCGCTATGATCATCAGCTCCATCTAGTGGCCGCAATGGTGTATTTCCCTGATTCACTCTATTCTTGTGCCACTAGATGGCGCTGATGATCATAAATAAATGTTTTGCTCTCTATGATCATCAGGTCCATCTAGTGGCCGTAATGGAGTATTTTCCTGATTCACTCTATTTATAAGCCACTAGATCAGGGGGTCTCAAACAGTGGCCCTCCAGCTGTTTTAAAACTACAAGTCCCTTGAGGCCTTGCAAGGCTGACAGTTACAAGCATAACTCCCACAGGCAGAGGCATGATGGGACTTGTAGTTTTGCAACAGCTGGAGGGCCACCAGTTTGAGAACCCCCTGCACTAGATGGAGCTGATGATCATAAATACATGCTTTGCTCTCTATGATCATCAGCTCCATCTAGTGGCTGTAATGGGGTAGTTTCCTGATTCACGCTATTATATTGCCACTAGATGGAGCTGATGATCATAAATAGATGTTTCTTTTCACTATGATCATCAGATCCAGGGTCAGGACAAGGGGTGGGCAAGAGGGATGGCCGCCCTGGGTACAGTGGGAATTCAGAAGGTTGTGCTAAAAGGAGTGATTTTGATGGGGGATTTGTACTAGGAGGATTGATTTGTGTTAGGATTGAGGGGGGGGGGGGGGGTAGTGCTGGGAGATGCACAGATTAGTGCTAAAAAAAATGTTTGGGCAGATGGGATTTTTGCTGACACATAATGCTCATACCATTATGGGGGGGGGGGGGGGTTCCATTTGGCATCTTCGCCCTGGGCACTAGATGGCCTTGTCCCATCACTAGGGCACTGGGCACTGATCAGCTCCATCTACTGTCCACAATATGGTATTTTCCTGATTCACTCTATTCTTGTGCCACTAGATGGAGCTGATGATCATAAATAAATGTTTTGCTCACTATGACCATCAGCTCCATCTAGTGGCTGCAATGTGGTATTTTGCTGATTCACTCTATTATAATAAATACAGTGGAACCTTGGATTACGAGCATAATCCATTCCAGAAAAATGCTTGTAATCCAAAGCAATTGCATATCAAAGCAATATTCCCCATAGAAGTCAATGGAAATGAAGATAATTAGTTCCACATTGACTTTTATTGCAATGCAATACCGCATGTGGCCAGAGGTTAGGGGAGGGGCGCCGGAGAGCCTCGGAAATACTCGGGGAGAGCTCGGCTGAACTCGGAAAGCCTCAGACAGGCTCGGAAACACCTGAGAACGGGGTATTTCCGAGTGTTTCCGAGTATTTCCGAGTCTTTCTGAGTATTTACGAGTGATTCCGAGTATTTCCGAAGCCCGTTCCGAGTGTCACCGGCGCCCCCCCAGCTCTGGCCAAATGTGGTACTGCACACCCCATTAGCTTTGCTCATTTTGCGAGACAACACTCACAAACCGAGTCAGAATAAAAAAAAAAAAGTTGCTCGTCTTTCAAAACGCTCGTTAACCTCGTTACTTGCTAACCAAGGTTCACGGATAGTGATTGGGGGGGGGGGGGGGGGCGAATCTGCCCAGGTTCAATAAGAATAGTGTGAAAAAGGAAAAAAAATACCGCATTATGGGCACTAGATGGAGCATTTATTTCCTATGAGCCTCAGCTCCATCTAGTGGCTAGAACGTGGTATTTTCCTGATTAATACTTTTTTTTTTTTTTTTATAAATGCAGAACATACATCCTGGAGAGAAAATAGCTTAGTGACATTTGATCTGACCGGCTTTGGCACAGGACTGGACATGTAGATCTTCAGGATTATTACCTCTGCCGGTAAAATACACAGGATAGAGGTGGGTGAATTTGCCGAGGTTTGGTTCCCCAAAGCGTTTGAGGAATCTTGTTCGAAAACTTGGGGATAGGCAAACCTAGAGGGACCTCCTATAAAAGCTGATGCTTGTTTGTTGAATTCTGCCCATTTTTAAGCGCTAAAATTCAAAATCTTGTAAAAATATGGAAATTATGTACCAATGCAAAAATAAATAAATAAATAAATATATATATCTGGAGAGCTGTGATGTCACTCCTGTGTAATATATCTTATATCAGGGGGCGGCGGTATATATAAAACTGTTGATATTTATTCTGTCTCGTTCTTTTCTCTTTGCTCTCCTGCCATGGAGGACATACCAGAAGAAGATGACCGCCCAGATTACCTCCATCTCTGCCCTTCCCGCTCTCCTATAAATATCAGGCGGCGTGTCGCTAGGCGCGCTCAGCGCCACTGAAACACGAGGCTGTCAGGACCAAGATAGCTCGAAGGAGAGGATAATCATTCAATTGCTTCCTTTGTCGTCATCTCCAAGGCTCGCTCCCCCGCCATCTGCCACATGTGCATTAAAAAAAGATTAGACATTGTATGGGGAAAACTGGCGGCACAATGGTCGGGAGGAAGCCGTATGGAAATCTTAATATCGGTGATAAATGCCGATTGATAAAACAAATCTTACGGGCAGAATCGGGACAGCCGAAGAGGGAACCTGTCACGGGAGGAGGAAATCTGAAAATTCTATCGGGCCGTCATGGTGGTTTCCTGGCCTCCTGAACCATCTCAGATGATGTGAAGTCCTTATCTGCGTTCTTCTCCTCGGAGTCGATGAAGTATCATGGCAGCCAGAACATACGCATTTCCAGGAATGGACTCTATTCAAGGGGAGGTAGGAGAGAGCCGATGGATACGGATCTTCATCTCCTTAAAAATAAGTCACCGATTGTTCCTACTGTATTGAGTTGGGTTTGGCAATGCTCCACAAAAGCAGGGGACCCCCCCCCAAGAAATGGGGACCATCCAATTTGAGAAACAGCTAAAGGCACCAAATGATTGGCTCAAGATTCCAAAGCCCTTTAAGTAATAACTGGAATACAAAAGGCAACTAATGTGTTTCGGGAGTCCCGACTTCATCAAGGCCTAAACAATGTAGCAAGAGTAGATCCAGGCGCAATCCCATAAATCATACCTCCTATCAGAGATAACGTTTCTATTCAGGGGATCTGCGAGAGCAGATCCGGGCCATCAATTGAATCATTTCTCCTGTCAAAGATACCATTTCTATTCAGAAGAATTGTTTTTGAGATATTTTACAATGTAGTTACTCTTGCTACATTGTTTCAGTCCTGCTGAAGGGGGATTTTTAGCCACTGAAACACGTTGGCACCTACTGTATGTATGTATGTAATAATGTAGCAAGAGCAAGCCCAAAACACAATCACGTGAATCATTTCTCCCATCAGAAATAACATTGCTATTCAGGAGATTACATTTTGAGCCAAATGACTCTTGCTACATTGTCTAAGCCCTGACGAAGGGGTATATGTGGCCCCTGAAACACAATGGCTGCCATTTGTAAGAGCAGGTCCAGGCACAATCACACAAATCATTTCTCCTGTCTGCTGCACATCGCCTTCTAATAAGGCTGTATAAAGACAGATCATACCTACAGGCTCTTTCCACTTGATGAAGTCATGTGATGTGTGACGTAACACGTAGGGTGGAGTCTGTAGAAGCGAGGACCGGAAGTGATGTCATACTAGTAAGAATGGCATCCCTGATCCCTGGATCAACTGTGGGTATAGGATTGTGTATATAGGATTTCATTTTTTTTTTATTTTTTTTAGTGGTTGAACCAGATGGACTTTTTATCGATGTAAGCAGTATTTTAAGCATAAATAAAGTGATTTTTAAGCATAATACACTATAGGGCTATCCTCTTAATTATTGTAGTAAAACATCTGCCTGTGCTCTTTGTCTCCGGTAAATGTGGACCTTTTATCTCTTACATAAAACTCTCCTGCTGCTGGCCAAGTTACACATATACAGTACAGAGAATACATTTGCAGTATCCTTATAGTCTGTCTATAGTATATTTGGGCCTAGCCTTGCTCATTAAAATTGTCCAGCTGCTGTTCAATTATAGATTGTACACACACACATAAATATATATATATATATATATATATATATATATATATATATATATATATATATATATATATATATATATATATATATATATATATACACACATTATTTTACCAAAAGTATTGTGACGCCTGCCTTCCTGCCTTTACACACTCATGAACTTTAATGGCATCCCAGTCTTAGTCCGTAGGGTTCAATATTGAGTTGGCTCCGCCCTTTGCAGCTATAACAGCTTCCACTCTTCTGGGAAGGCCGTCCACATGGTTTAGGAGGGTGTCTATGGCAATGTTTGACCATTCTTCCAGAAGTGCATTTGTGAGGTCAGGCACTGATGTTGGACGAGAAGGCCTGGCTCACGGTCTCCGCTCTAATTCATTCTAAAGGTGTTCTATCGGGTTGAGGTCAGGACTCTGTGCAGGCCAGTCAAGTTTCTCCACCCCAAACTCGCTCATCCATGTCTTTATGGACTTTGCTTTGTACACTGGTCTAAATCATTCGGTGGAGGATGGATTATGATGGGGGCTTGTTTTTCAGGGGTTGGGTTTGGCCCCTTAGTTGCAGTGAAGAGAACTCTTAAGGCGTCAGCATACCAAGACATTTTGGACAATTTCATGCTCCCAACTTTGTGGGAACACTTTTGGGATGACCCCTTCCACACCAGTGCACAAAGCAAGGTCCATAAAGACATGGATGAGCGAGTTTGGGGTGGAGGAACTCGACTGGCCTGCACAGAGTCCTGACCTCAACCCCCTAGAACACCTTTGGGATGAATTATAGAGGAGACTGTGAGCCAGGCCTTCTTGTCCAACATCAGTGCCTGACCTCACAAATGCCCTTCTGGAAGAATGGTCAAACATTGGCGTCCTAAAACTTTTGCTAATATAGTATATATATATATATATATATATATATATATATATATATATATATATATATAAATATATGTGTGTGTGTGTGCGCAATCTACAAGCGAACAGCAGCTGGGCAATTTTAATGAGCAAGACTAGGCCCAAAGATACTATAGACAGGCTATAAGGATACTGCAGAGGATACAGAAATGTATCCTCTGTACTGTATATGTGTAACTTGGACAGCAGCAGGAGAGTTTTATGTAAGAGATAAAAGGTCCACATTTACCGGAGACAAAGAGTACAGGCATATATATATATATATATATATATATATATATATATATATATATATATATATATATATTCTGCAAGCAGTCTTTTAAAGGAACATAATCAAATACCTGTATGGGAAGCATCAGATGGAATCACATTTCAGGGCTCCTGTAGCTCTAGGCCAGTGATGGTGAACCTTGGCACCCCAGATGTTTTGGAACTACATTTCCCATGATGCCCAACTGCTTTGCAGAGTGCATGAGCATCATGGGAAATGTAGTTCCAAAACATCTGGGGTGCCAAGTTTCGCCATCACTGCTCTAGGCCATGAAGATATTTTCATCCAAGCTGAGTAGGCCCAGCTTTCACTGCCTAGAGATGACTACAGAGCCCACGGGTGAGTGAAGGGCAGCTTCCACCTGCAGGTTCTCACACAGGCCAGGTGACAGGTTCCCTTGACTGTATAAAACATTCCAGAACAGACGGGTGCTCACCAGGGCGCACAGCAGGTCCACGGCCTCCAGTATGAGTTCCTGATGGCCGATCCGGGTGACTCCAAGCTCCTCCAGCTCCTGGTGGGTGATGTGTAGTAGCTGCTCCCCGTTGATCTTCTCCCGCTCAAAGTTTTTGATGTATTGCTGCAAGCAGTCATCCAGCCCTGCGGAGGAGAAGAAGATGGTGAGGACGGTTATACAGGGAGAGGTCCAATGGGCATAAATCACATCGGGCCGTCGTTAAAGAAAAACTCAGTTAAAGCCAACCACACACGTCCAATAATGTTCCCGAGAGATAAGAACCCGTCTTCTATCAACTCTGATCTGTTACTGCTTTGTTTTTTGTTTTTTTACCATGAAACATTGTCTCCTTTTTATAGAACTTTTCTAGAGGGCCAATACAGGAGACACAGAGAACATCTCCAGAAGACCTTTCACCAAAGATGTTGCAGAGAATTATCATCGCCCTAAACCCGGAGAGATCCATTGTTCTCATTGGAGGAGGGGGGTGGATCTCTTCATAAGGTGGTCCTTCAAGTTGGCCATTGGGCTGCCTACAGGATAGTCCTGATATGGCCCAACGGCCAACCGTGAGCCAATCACACACAAGCAGGAAATGATGTTTCTGGGGAGTGTGGTCAGTACACATTCTGTGTGCAGAGCGCCTCCAGGTGGCCACATTGCATTTACAGAAAATGACAGCGGCTGCAGATTGGAAAGGAAAGGAAATTTCTAATAACATTCAATTACAAAGTGACAATATGTAGCAATTGTATACGCTAGATTAATTTTTCTTTATTAGCTTTTTTTTTTCTCCACGAAAGTGGAGTTACCCTTTAAATTTGCTACTATTGTAATTTCGGAAAGTCAGATACATCCGAAATTTGCAAATAACGGAAAAATTTGCCCGCACACGTCTAATTAACTGGGTGAGCATGATTTTTTCAGTTTTTTTTTTTTTTTATATATAAATTTATATATTTATATATATATATATATATATATATATATATATATATATATATATATATATATATATATATATATATATATATATATATATATTTTGTATATTTACATTTTTTTTTTTACTTCAAAAAACTTTATTGCCATCACAAGGGGGCTAACAAGCTGCTGCTCCCAATTTGACATCAGCGTGAGTACAGGTGCGATCTCCTCCCACTCGGCCTCCTGATACCATTTCCTGCGGTCCCACACACTCCAAGACATACCGAGAAAAAGTGATCAGGTGGCTCTACTGCTGCCGGATCACTTTTACATGACAGTCAGCTGGAGAGAATATCGGGACTGAGGATTAAGATGCAGGACTGTCCCAGGCAAATCCGGGACACAGCATTGGCGGGACAGAGGGTCAAAATGCAGGACTGTGCCAGGCAAATCCAGGAAACAGCATTGGCGGGACAGAGGGACAAAATGCGGGACTGTCCCAGGCAAATTCAGGACACAGCATTGGCGGGACAGGGGGTCAAAATGCGGGACTGTCCCAGGCAAATCCGGGACACAGCATTGGCGGGACAGAGGGTCAAAATGCGGGACTGTCCCAGGCAAATCCGGGACACAGCATTGGCGGGACAGAGGGTCAAAATGCAGGACTGTGCCAGGCAAATCCAGGAAACAGCATTGGCGGGACAGAGGGACAAAATGCGGGACTGTCCCAGGCAAATTCAGGACACAGCATTGGCGGGACAGGGGGTCAAAATGCGGGACTGTCCCAGGCAAATCCGGGACACAGCATTGGCGGGACAGAGGGTCAAAATGCAGGACTGTCCCAGACAAATCCGGGACACAGCATTGGCGGGACAGAGGGTCAAAATGCTGGACTGTCCCAGGCAAATCCGGGACACAGCATTGGTGGAACAGAGGATCAAAATGCGGGACTGTCCCAGGCAAATCCGGGACACAGCATTGGCGGGACAGAGGGTCAAAATGCAGGACTGTCCCAGGCAAATCCGGGACACCATATTGGCGGGACAGAGGGTAAAAATACAGGACTGGTCCAGGCAAATCCGGGACACAGCATTGGCGGGACAGAGGGTCAAAATGCTGGACTGTGCCAGGCAAATCCAGGACATAGCATTGGCAGGACAGAGGATCAAAATGCGGGACTGTCCCAGGCAAATCCTGGACACAGCATTGGCGGGACAGAGGGTCAAAATGCTGGACTGTCCCAGGCAAATCCGGGACACAGCATTGGCGGGACAGAGGGTCAAAATGCTGGACTGGTCCAGGCAAATCCGGGACACAGCATTGGCGGGACAGAGGGTCAAAATGCTGGACTGGTCCAGGCAAATCCGGGACATTAGCATTGACGGGACAGAGTGTCAAAATGCTGGACTGTTCCAGGCAAATCCGGAACACAGCATTGGCGGGACAGATGGTCAAAATGCGGGACTGTCCCAGGCAAATCCGGAACAAGCATTGGCGGGACAGAGGGTCAAAATAAAGGACTGTCCCAGGCAAATCCGGGACACAGCATTGGCGGGACAGAGGATCAAAATGCAGGACTGTCCAAGGCAAATCCGGGACACAGCATTGGTGGGACAGATGGTCAAAATGCGGGACTGTCCCAGGCAAATCCGGAACATTAGCATTGACGGGACAGAGGATCAAAATGCAGGACTGTCCAAGGCAAATCCGGGACACAGCATTGGTGGGACAGATGGTCAAAATGCAGGACTGTCCCAGGCAAATCCGGGACACAACAGGAAGTTACTGGCAGAAACTTTGTAGCAAATTTAAAAAAAAAAAGATTGTACACGGGGAGACGGGATACCACACACACTGAAAACGACATTTTTGGGTTTACACTTTAAATTTTGCACAACATCGATGGAAAGCGGACGCACTCAACGCCACTTAACGAAAAGTCTAAAAATTGCGTCTAGACTGGGAA
Source organism: Aquarana catesbeiana (assembly GCF_042186555.1). Taxonomy (NCBI): domain Eukaryota; kingdom Metazoa; phylum Chordata; class Amphibia; order Anura; family Ranidae; genus Aquarana; species Aquarana catesbeiana. The sequence goes on from NC_133332.1 coordinate 3,448,511, forward strand.
TTATCATCAGCCGTTCCCTAGGAGGCGGCGGAATTCTCCGGAGAATTAAGGAATCATGTTTACGATAAATGTCAACAGGACACTCAGCCGCACTCAGCGCTGGAGAGGGAGACATTTCCAACTAATTCCCAAACCGGAGATTTAACCCCGTAATTGCCTCGCGCTCCGAAGCCGCGGCGTCGTTCGGCTGCTCCGGCGATGATTTACGGCCTCGCGGTTTCGTCGGTCGTTTTTTTTTAAACGAAGGCGCATTTAGCTCTTCATTACCATAAAAGCGTTTCTCCTGTTAAGCTGACAATTTGGGAAAAATTGCGATCTCATTTCAGGACTGATAAATGGCTAAATATGAAGTAAACTCCTCATCAAGCGAGACGCGCTCATTTGCATTTTCACAGTCGAGTTTTGAAGCCGAACGCCACGAATAATGACTCTATCTGGTGCATTGATGATCTGGTCACGACTACAGAGCAAGGAAGACGTTTTCAGAGCTGTATCGCAATGTAAAACAGATACGCCTGAAATATGGGGGAGGGGGGGGGTGCATAATAAAAGAGGACCTAGCATCAGATATTCAAACTAAATCCATAAATGTGTGAGCGTAATACTTCCCAGTATTCATTGCCTCTCACAGAGGTCCCAGCACTCCCCCCCCCCCCGACAATGCTTTCATCCACTTTACTCTCCAGAAGGACGGCACCATCTTTGTTCAGGGTCACCAACTATGTGCTAGTTTGAGATTTCAGCTCAGAAATGACATAATCATGCAAATATGTGCAGTCCTTGCCTGTGTTCACAAATGTCTAACACAGATCAGCCCCAGTAGCAGCCTCTCGCTTTGTGACTTGCTACAAAGATACAATGTTGCCATCTGATGAGTTCGGGACGGGGGGACGACAGGGAAATGCTATCATCACTGATGGAAACTCAATGACAGATGAAACATGTGTCTATAGGTAAGGGATAAAAGGTGGGTCTATGGGTGGAGGATGAAAGGTAGGTCATTGGGTGGAGGTTTAAAATGGGGTCTATGGGTGGGGGAAGAACGGGAGGTCTTTTAGTGGAGGATGAAACATGGGTCTTTGGGTGGGGGGTGAACAGCAGGTCTTTGGATGGAGGCTAGAAGGTAAGTCTTTGGGTGGAAGATGAAAGGTAGGTCTTTGGGTGGAAGATAAAAGGTAGGTCTATGGGTGGAGGATGAAAAGTGGGTCTATGGGTTGGGGGGGTGAAAAGCGGGTCTACAACGTATGAGGAGTAAAGGATGAGAGATGGGTCTATGGATGGGGGGATGAATGGTGGGGCTATGGGTGCGGGGTGAAAATTTGGTCTATGGGTGGAGGATGAAACATGGGTCTTTAGGCGGGGGATGAAAGGTGGGTCTATAGGTGGGGGATTAAAAGTGGGTCTATGGGTGGAGGAGGAAAGACAGGGCATTGGGTGGAGGTTTAAAATGGGGTCTATGGGTGGGGGAAGAATGGGAGGTCATTTGGTGGAGGATGAAGCATGGGTCTTTGGGTGGGGGGTAAACAGCAGGTCTTTGGATGGAAGATGAAAGGTAGGTCTTTGGGTGGGGGGTGAAAGGTGGGTCTATCGGTGGAGGATGATAAGTGGGTCTATCAGTGGAGGAGGATAGGCAAGTCATTGGGTGGAGGAGGAAAGGTGAGCCTATGAGTAAAGTATTAAACATAGCTCTATTGGGTGTTGGATAATTGGTGGGTCTATGGGAGGGGGGTAATGGTGGATCTATGGGTGGAAGATGAAAACTGGGTCTATAGGTGAAGGAGGAAAGGCAGGTCATTGGGTGGAGGATGAAACATGGGTCTGTGGTGGGAGATAAAAAGTGGGTCTATGGGTGGAGGAGCAAAGGCAGGTTCGTTGGATGGAGGATGTAAGGTCTGTCTATAGATGGGGGATGAATGGGGGGTTTTAAGGGTGGGAGATGAAAAAGTGGGTCTATGGGTGGAAAATGAAAGGAAGGTCATTGGGTGGTGAATGAGAAGAGGCTCTATGGGTGGAGGAGGAAAGGAAGGTACTTGGGTTGAGAAATGGCAGGTTGTTGGATGGAGGATGAAAAGTGAGTCTATGAGTAGAGGATGAAAAGTTGGTCAAAGAGCGGAGGAGAAAGGAGGGGAGGAGAAAGGAGGGTCTATGGGTGGAGGATGAAAGGTAGGTCTTTGGGTGGAGGAGGAAAGGCAGGTCTTTGGGTGGAGGATGTAAGGTCTGTCTTTAGATGGGGATGAATGGGGGGGTTTTAAAGGTGGGAGATAAAAAGTGGGTCTATGGGTGGAAAATGAAAGGAAGGTCATTGGGTGGTGAGTCTATGAGTAGGGGATTAAAAGTTGGTCAATGGGTGGAGGAGAAAGGAGGGTCTATGGGTGGAGGATGAAAGGCAGGTCTTTGCGTGAAGGATTAAAAGCAGGTCTTTGGGTGGAGGATTAAAGGTAGGTCAATAAGTGGAGGATGAAAAGTGAGTCTGTGAGTAGGGGATGAAAAGCTGGTCAATGCGTGGAGGAAAAAGGAGAGTCTATTGGTGGAGGATGAAAGGTAGGTCTATGGGTGGAGGATGAAATGTAAGTCTTTGGGTGAAGGATTAAAAACAGGTATTTGGGTGGAGGATTAAAGGTAGGTCAATAGGTGGAGGATGAAAAGTGAGTCTATGAGTAGGGGATGAAAAGTTGGTCAATAGGTGGAGGAGAAAGGAGGGTCTATGGGTGGAGGAGAAAGGAGGGTCTATGGGTGGAGGAGAAAGGAGGGTCTCTGGGTGGAGGAGAAAGGAGGGTCTATGGGTGGAGGAGAAAGGAGGGTCTATGGGTGGAGGATGAAAGGTAGGTCTTTGGGTGGAGAATGAAAGGCAGGTCTTTGGGTGGAGGATTAAAGGTAGCTCAATAGATGGAGGATGAAAGTGAGTCTATGAGTAGGGGATGAAAAGTTGGTCAATAGGTGGAGGAGAAAGGAGGGTCTATGGGTGGAGGAGAAAGGAGGGTCTCTGGGTGGAGGAGAAAGGAGGGTCTATGGGTGGAGGAGAAAGGAGGGTCTATGGGTGGAGGATGAAAGGCAGGTCTTTTGGTGGAGGATGAAAGGCAGGTCTTTGGGTGGAGGATTAAAGGTAGGTCAATAGGTGGAGGATGAAAAGTGGGTCTATCAGTGGAGGACAGGAAAGTCATTGGTTGGAGGAGGAAACGTGGGTCTATGGATGGAGGTTAATTGGTGGGTCAATGGGTCAAGAATGAAAGGTGAAGAAGTATGTAAAGCCCGGTGCCTGTGCAGTCAAGGAAACCACCTTAGTCCTAGTCCTTAAGATGGCCGTGGCCCCTTACATCTAAAACATACACAGCCCAAAATACAGTAATTCCTGATTGACTATACTCAATCAATAGACAGCATCCAACCTGGAGAGGGAATAGCCTTGTAACATTCGATTTTGCTGGCATTCAGAAAGAACGAATGTACACGCCGTTTCGGGCGAATCGCTCGCCCTGTAATGTGAAACATTCAAGGACTTTTTCAAGTCCTCCCGTGTAATTCTCACACTAAAGGGTCACTTTTCTATAAAGGCAGATCTTGTCCTCCATCCTGGAAGAAGAGCGAATTAACGGAGTGAATCCCACCGCATTTTCCATCACAGGAAGACATCGGGGGTGTATAATTTCCAGAAAATTATAAAGGACACTCGGATTGTAATGAATGCGCGGGATAGCAGAAGCGGGAAGCCTGAAAGGTCAGCGGATTTGTCTTTGTCACCCGTGTTCCCGGGACTGATAATCATGTTAGTTCGGGACGCGCTCTCCGCGCTGCACGGGACAATGCTCCGGAGTGCGGTACACGTTGTGCGGCCGAGTCGCCGGCTCCCACCGCGGCGGTGATACGGAGTACGGAGCGGGGCGCGCTGACGTTGATTTATGAGATGCTGAGGACTGAAGAAAGATTGTGAATTGGCCTGTGAAGCCATCTTCCCGAGTGGCGGATAGATCTGCCACCAGGACGTCCAACGGGGACATTTTATATTTTTTGTTACATTGTTCCTACGTTTTTTTCCCAGCGAACTCCGAATTTATCCCTTCCGCTTTTCCCAACATTGCCCCTCGTTATAAAAAAATATACTATTTATAGAACAAGAACCTGTTTTAAAAAAGTCCGGGTGAATCCGGGAACATTTGACCCCAGATGTTTGATAGAAGAGATGAAGTTCAGATTACACACCAAGCTGAATGATTGGGAAGGACTCATTTCCCAATTCCCATCATCTATGTTCCCGTCATTTGTAAAATAGATCTGCTATGAGGACGGCGAATGCGGATATTTAATTCTTTTATAAATGGTTCCTACCAGCAGACTCCGTTTCATCAATAGCCAAACCTCACTTTCTGCTTTTCCCAGAATTGTCCCCCCTTTTTGTATAAATTATTGAATAGGGACCCTTTAAAAAGTCCGGGTGAGTCCAGGAACATTTGACCCCAGATGTGTGATATGATATAAAGCTCAGATTACACACCAAGCTGAACGAATGAGAAGGTCTTGTTTCCCGTCATCTATGATACTGCAAAACTTTATTAGTTGGGTGTCCACTCACAGCCCACATGGGCTCTGCTCCTTTCTCCATATAAGAAAGAAGCAGAGCCCATGTGGACTATAAACTCTCCGGAAAAGAGTTTATAGTGTGTTTAAGACCAAAATCAAATATATAATATACTGCAGCTTATCGGTCCTTAGATGTGGTGGCTGCATTTGTTTTCTTTTTCATTTTTTTTCCCCTTTTTATCTCATTTAGAGATCCTTCCAATAACATACGTCCTATGCTAGGGTGACCACGCTCACTCATGGTAATGTATCTATGGGGGAGCAGAGTTGCCTCCCTAGCGTAGGACCAGGGCCGGGACAAGGGGTGGGCAGGAGGGGACGGCTGCCCTGGGCGCAATAGTTTGCTGTAGATATGGGGGTGCCATCCTTTTGCTACAAGGCTGATGAGAATAGTGACAGCGGCATCATAACCCCGTCAGGCCAGAGCTAAGAGAGGAAAGGAGAGCAGAGCCGGGAAGTGGTGCAGGCTGTGTCCTCCCTCCCCCTCCTACCAGTGCCAGTGCAGCGCTCCTGTATTCAGAAGCCGGCAGCGGTAATCACAGACACACATGCTGGCAGGAGAGGAGAGGGAGCACAGCCCACCCCACAGAAGTGTCCAGGACAGAGCCGGGAGTGGAGAAGAGAGGAGGCGGGGCTGTGCTTTCTCTCCCTCCTGTCAGTGCAGCGCTCCTGTAGCATGTAAACACAGCTGCCAGCTCTGCAGTTGCACCGACAGCTCAGAACTGTCTTCTGTTATCCTACACCCCCCCCCCCCCCATGTCCTCCCCATACTGGGGGCGCAGTTTGGAATCTTTGCCTTGGGCACTGGATGATCTTGTCCCAGTATTGCGTAGGACTACAGAACACCTTCCTCTCCATTATTACATACCAGAGAGGGGGGGGGGTGTTCTGTAGTCCTCAGAGATAGTTGATAACAGTTTAACAGATAACAGTGTAGCAGGGGAAGTTTTCAGCTCACAAGATTTCTGGCAGGATCAGCGGGTATTTTATTTTTACACCAATCAAACAGATATAACAAAACACTTCCAATAATATACATAACAGGCTAAAGGGGATCAAATAAGAAGATAGCTTTGCATGCACTTTAATTGTAGAGTTTGGGGGTGAGAGAACAACAGTGGCCGTGAGTGGAGCATTACTGCAATAATCCCCCCTTCCTGCTGTGTTAAGGCAGCTCCTTACAGACTTTCAATTAGAGAGAGACAGTCTGAAAGCAAACAGCTGCTGCTGTATTCTCTCTTTGGAAAACCCATCATACTCTGACACCATTGAACCCCCACCCCCATTTTATGGAAGCGGACACAGATCTGTGAGTCTCATTGATTCAGAGAGGAGGCGGAGCCGTATGGACTTTTAATTGGAGAGAGACGGTCTGAAAGCAAACAGCTGCTGCTGTGTTCTCTCTTTGGCAAAAAACACCAGTGACCCCCCCCCATTATATGGAAGTGGACACAGATCTGTATGTCTTGTTGACTGTGAGAGGAGGCGGATCCATACAGACTTTCAATTAAAGAGAGACAGTCTGAAAGCAAACAGCTGACGTTGAATTTTTTCTTTGGCAAACCCATTGCACTCGGTGACACCGGTGACCCCCCAGATTATGGAAGCAGACACAGATCTGTGAGTCTTGTTGGTTGAGAGCGGAGGCAGATCTGTATAAGTCGAAAAATGCAGCCTGATAAGTAAATTAGCAAGTAGTAAGAGGCATCGATTGAATTCAGCACTTTATAAATGTAACAGTGAGGGACGTATTGACAAAACAGCGGTCAACCCCCGGCACACTTTGCAGAACTAAATCTGACCAGATTTTCCGGCTGTAAGCTACAAAGTGAATCAGCACCGGGTCCTAAAGTGCAATGTTCCTGTATGTAGAGGAGGGATGAGTGAGACGAATGTGTACAGTGGGGGCCAAGCGGGATCGAACGTCTGCCTATCAGTGGGGAGTTGGTTATAAACTCAGTGACCTGGGTCTGCTGTGTATATATCTTGTTTTTTTTATTTTTTTTTATTATTATTATTATTATGAGCAAAGTATATTTTTATCACTCATTGCTTTTACTATAATGATCATTAGCCTCTCGTTCACACCCGAGCGATGTGTCACATGTTTCCAGAAGCGTGACAAGCTCGATAATTATTTCTATTGGGGCCCATTCATATCTGAGCGATGTGCTGCCAGCTGTCGAGCCAAACCGCGTTTAAAAACGTGTGTAAAAGGTCCACGTAAAACACTGCTTCAAAAACGCCTGAAGACGCATGCGCCCCAAAGGGGGGAACTTATCTGCGAGCTTCCTCCAGTCTGGACCCAGGAACCGGGTATTGTAGCTGAGCATTCAAGACTAGCCGACAACAGCTTCGGTGCAAACTGGAACTCTCTTTACTGAAAGCTCACCCAGAATTTCTAGCACAGAAGATCAGGTGGAATCTGATCACATGACCCTAACAATGCAAAACTGTAAACAGGAATATAATTAGCCACTTCCTGACCGGGCACATTTTTTTGCGATACGGCGCTGCGTCGCTTTAACCGACAACTACGCGGTCGTGCGACGTTGCACCCAAACAAAATTGACGCCCTTTTTTTTCCCCACAAACGGAGCTTTCTTTTGGTGGTATTTGATCACCTCTGCGGTTTTTATTTTTTGCGCTATAAACAAAGAAAGACGGACTATTTTTAAAAAAAAAAAAGCAATATTTTTTAGGTAATAAATATCCCCAAAAAATATATTAAAAAAACGAATTTCTTCCTCAGTTCAGGCCCGATTTGTATTCTTCTACATATTTCTGGTAAAAAAAAAAAAAATCGCAATAAGCGTATATTGATTGCGCAAAAGTTATAGTGTCTACAAAATAGGGGATAGATTTATGGCATTTTTATTATTATTATTATTTTTTACTAGTAATGGCAGGGATCTGCGATTTTTATCGGGACTGCGGCATTGCGTCGGACAGATCGGACACTTCTGACACTATTTTGGGACCACTGACATTTATACAGCGATCAGTGCTATAAAAATGCTCTGATTACTGTGTAAATGTCACTGGCAGGGAAGGGGTTAAACACTAGGGGGCGATCAAGGGGTTAATTGTGTTCCCTAGGGAGTGATTCTAACTGTGGGGGGGGGGGACTGCCTGGGGGAGGAGAGCGATTGTTGTTCCTAAGCATTAAAACGGAGATCTATCTGTGTACATTGACAGATCTCCGTTCTCTCCTTCTCAGGAGCAATCACGAGTAGCTGGCGACCATCGGGGGGGCCACCGGTCCACGCGCACGAGCTCCTATGTTACGCCGTGGGTGCACGCCCTATACTCCTTAAAGCTCCCGCTGTACGGCTACGCGTTTTGTGCAGGAGTGCCATTCTGCTGGCGGGCGGTCGGCGTTAACATAACTAAGGTACAGACAACATATACATTATAAGGGGTTGTACAGGCAGAAGGTGCATTCTATGCATTAAGATAAAAAGTTGTGCAGCAGCCTCCCCCAATACTTACCTGAGTTCCATCTCTATCCAGCGATGTCTACGAATCCCTCAGCCATCCCAGGACTTTCCCTCCCGATAGGCTGAGACACAGCAGCGGGCGCCATTGGCTCCCGCTGCTGTCAATCAAACTCAGTCAGCCAATTAGGAAAGAAAGGGGGCGAGGCGGGGCGCGGCTCTGTGTCTAAATGGACACAAGGAGTTGTGATTCAGCTCGGGTTCCCCCATAGCAAGCTTCTTGCTGTGGGGGCACTCAGCGGGGGGGGGGGGGGGGTTGGAGAGCAGAAGAGGGACCCGAGAAGAGGAGGATCCGGGCTGCTCTGTGCAAAACCAACTGCACAGAGGGGTGAAGTACAACATGTTTGTTATTTTTAGTTTTTAAAAAAAAATAAGACTTTACAATCACTTTAAGCTAATTAAACAACTAGCCACCTAGGTGATTCAGTGCCCACCCAGACCGTTCGGGCACCAAGCCCACAACCCTGGATACAAAGTACGCTACACATTATCATCAGCAGAATCATCCCACAATGGTTCCATAACAAGGTAAAGTGGTCACAATATTAATCACGTCTCCAAGAGATGATCAGACAGACAGAAACAATAGGTGACTCAATTAACAATGGGAATGCACACCTAGGAGTTATCCTGACTATATCAGCAGGATAACAGCCGCCGAGATCGGTGGTGCGGTGTGTCAGTCTGGCACACCGCTACACCTATCTCGGTAAAGAGCCTCCGACGGAGGCTCTTTACCACGTGATCAGCCGTGTCCGATCGTTGATCGGCTTTTCCTCACTCGCTTCTGACAGACGGGAGTAGAGGAGAGCCGATCGGCGGCTCTCCTGAAAGGGGGGGTCTGCGCTGATTGTTTATCAGCGCAGCCCCCCCCCTCTGATGCCCACACTACACCACCAGGGAAGCACCTAACATGTGGATGGCCAGGTACATCCCCCATGGCCATCCACATGTGCAAATCAATGCCCAACATATGCCAATCAGTGCCCACAAATGGGCACTGACTGGCACCTCTATGGCACAAATAAAATCAGTGATGCCCAGAAATGCCACCCATCAGTGTCATCAGTGCCACCCATCAGTGTCCATCAGTGTCATCTATCAGTGCCCATCCGTGCCACCTATCAGTGCCCATCCATGCCACCTCAGTGCCACTCATAAGTACCCATTAGTGCCACCCATAAGTACCCATCAGTGCCACCTACGAGTGCCCAGTGCCGCCTATGAGTACCTAGTGCCGCCAATGAGTGCCCATCAGTGCCACCTATGAGTGCCCATCAGCGCCGTATACCAGTGCCCATCATCAGTGCCACCTCATCGCTGCCCATCAGCCATATCAGTGCCCTTCACTGAAGAAGAAAACTTACTTTATTACAAAAATTTTTAACAGAAACAAAGAAAAATTTTTTTTTTTTTTTTCAAAATTTTCGGTCTTTTTTTATTTGTTGCGCAAAAAATAAAAACCGCAGAGGTGATCAAATACCACCAAAAGAAAGCTCTATTTGTGGGAACAAAATGATAAAAATGTCCTATGTGTACAGTGTTGTATGACCGCGTAATTGTCATTCAAATTGCAACAGCGCTGAAATCTGAAAATTGGCCTGGGCAGGAAGGGGGTGTTGAAGTGGCACGAACCCACCGCGGGAGTCTCCACCAGGGACCCAAACTGCCAGAGAAATAAAAAAACTTCTTCCAACTGTATATTTAAAGAGTAACTCCACTTTTGTTGAGGAAACCCTCCCCCCCACCCCCCGGGTGATCTCTGTACATTGCAGGGATTGTAACAAACTTTGATTTCGACCTTTTTGTTACTATGAAGAACTCGCTGTTTGTTTCTCTGTGTCCATGTGAAGAGTGAATGGGAGGGGTTTCATAATTATCAATCAGCTGCTACACCTGCAGGGCTCTAATGAGGAAAATTCCAGGGTCTGCATCCCTTTAAAGCGGAGTTCCAGGCAAAAAGACAACTTGGTCTTAAACAGACCGAGTCTGAAGTCTTCGCTGCCGGTTTCTCCTTACTTGCAATGCCAGCGCCTGCACCGATGGATGGATCAGCTTGGGGTGCCAGCATCGCGGGCTCCCTGGACAGGTAGGTATCCTTATATTAAAACTCAGCAGCTGCAGTATTTGTAGCTGCCGACTTTTAATTTTTTTTTTCCTCAGGCTGGAGCTCCGCTTTAAGATATGATTTCCTATTGGGAGTATCTCACCAAAAAAAAAAAAAAAAAATTTGCTGCAGGGGATGCCAAAAATCTGACTTGTATCTCAGTGCAGACTTCTGGGAAAAACAGTGAGCCAATCACACACAAGCAGGAAATGACATTCAATTACAATATTACTTTTGTCACAATTGTATACGCGATATTTTTTTTTGTTTGCTATTTTTTTTTTTTTCCCGTGAAAGTGAAGTTACCCTCTAACAGACCAAACGGGAGCAAATAAGAAGAGGTCACTGTCGGCGGTTTACTACGGGGTGAAGGATGGGAGGAGAGAACGAGAGCGGCCGTGATTGGAGAATTAATGTAATAAACCCCTCCTCCCCTTCCTGCTGAGCTTAGACAGCTCTGTACTGATTATCAATTAGAGAGAGACAGTCTGAAAGCAAACCCAATGTACATGCGACTGCGACCTTCCACTGCCACCTACTTCATTCTGAGCTGGTTTTATGATATTTGTGATCACATTTCTCCTATTACTGTATTTATTGATCTTTCTGCTCATTCCGCCGCAGAGTCACAATGATTACACACACAATGTATCTGTTGGTCTCCGGCATTCTTTTTGCTCCACAGCTCATTGATCTTTCTGTAAGGTAATGTGAGTACAGTTGTTAGCATTATACTCTCCTGGACGCCATTGATTATTTTATTGTTTGTTTGTCCTTATGGTGTCTTTTTTTTAATATATAAAATTTCATAGTTTAATATTTTATTAGTCTCATGCTAATTATTCTAATCAAATATTTGGGTCTTTTTTGTTATATATATATATATATATATATATATATATATATATATATTTTTTTTTTTTTTTTTCTTTTCTTTTCTTTAGACGTGAGTTTGAATTCACTAGAACAGGCTAACGGGGAATTTCATGAATGTTACTGGGCTGCATGGAAACACGGGGTTCAGAGGAGACCCCAAGAATTATCAGTTTCCCCCGAGGGTGACCAAGAGGACATCTGGAAGTTGTGGGTCACAGAGTGACCACATGAAGGTGACATGACACGGGGCGACAGGAACACAAGTCAGAGTTTCTAGGAGTACTGGGGTGCTGGGATCTAAGGAAGACAATAAAGTCACTGGGAGCACTGGGGTGCTGGAATCACAGGAGAGTCAATGGGAGCACTGGGATCATAGGAGAGTCACTGGGAGCACTGGGATCACAGGAGAGTCACTGGGAGCACTGGGGTGCTGGGATCACAGGAGAGTCAATGGGAGCACTGGGGTGCTGGGATCACAGGAGAGTCAATGGGAGCACTGGGATCATAGGAGAGTCACTGGGAGCACTGGGGTGCTGGGATCACAGGAGAGTCAATGGGAGCACTGGGGTGCTGGGATCACAGGAGAGTCAATGGGAGCACTGGGGTGCTGGGATCACAGGAGAGTCAATGGGAGCACTGGGATCATAGGAGAGTCACTGGGAGCACTGGGGTGCTGGGATCACAGGAGAGTCACTGGGAGCACTGGGGTGCTGAGATCACAGGAGAGTCACTGGGAGCACTGGGGTGCTGGGATTACAGGAGAGTCACTGGGAGGAGCATTGGTTTGCTGGGATCACATTATAGTCACTGGGAGCACTGGGGTGCTGGGATCACAGGAGAGCCACTGGGATTACAGGAAGGTCACTGGGAACACTGGGATCACAGGAGAGTCACTGGGAGCACTGGGATTACAGGAAGGTCCACTGGGTGCTAAACCCCCCGGAACAAGGAGCAGGGGTCACATGATACTCAAGGAGTCAGAGAGGTGAACAGGGAACACAGATAAGTCTAGGAACCGGGAACGCTGGAGACACAAAGTCACAGAGGTTCATGGAGGGATCACGGAGAATGATAGGAAGCAGGAACACTGAGGACCACAGGGGCACCCAGAGAAAGTACTGAAGACACCAGGAAGCACAGGGGGCTCAGCAGCTGGCATGTTATTGAGTTGAGTGCCAAGCACTGGCTGCATGCGTTGGTGACCTCTGATTGACCGCATGACTTCCACCTCATACAGGGAGAAAGAGCCAGCACTGGAAGAGGTGACAGTAATCCTGATGAAGGGGGCTGTTGTTGGATCCTGAAACATGTTGGTATGAAGTATGAACCCCTTCACCAGGGCCATCATTAGAAATCATGGGGCCCTATAGTGTAATCTCTATCGGCAGCCCCGCTCTTCACCATTTGGTCAGGCACTCCTGTTGCGTGGTTTTTTTCTTTCTTTCTTTTTTTTGCTTTGGACAGTCTGAAAGCAAACAGCTTCTGTTTCATTCTTTCTTTTGGCAAACCCTGAGTGCTCTGTGATTCCAGTGGCCCGAGTGTCCCCGAAGCTTAAATGCTTACTGACCTTCAAAGTTCAAAGTTTATTAGAGACTTCAAAAAAGAATGTAAAATAAAATCCACCGAAACCAAAAAAACTGAAGTCAGTAGAGGACGGCCTGATAAGGTCATTTCGCTTTGTCTCCTGCGCAGAAAAAAAAAAAAAAACATTTCCGACTCGGTTGACAAATGAAAAAAATAAAGAAAAAAAAGTGTCCCTGGAAGGGAGCATGAAATGGATTCTCCACATACAAAGATTTAATAAAACGGACACCACCGGCCTAGAAGTAGATTAAACAAGCGGTATAAATTATGCAAAGTCGCCAAAACACGCAGAGAGGGCGAGATGAAGCGGCATGGCCGGAACTTCTATAGTCCTTACTGGCCGACTCTGTAAATACAAAGAGCCTCAAGTGTGCTTTAGAGTGTAAGCTCCTCTGTATAGAGACTGATGTGTGGGGGAGGGGACATTAGAGTGTAAGCTCCTCTGGTACAGAGACTGATGTGACTGTGGGGGGAGGGGACATTAGAGTGTAAGCTCCTCTGTATAGAGACTGATGTGACTGTGGGGGAGGGGACATTAGAGTGTAAGCTCCTCTGGTACAGAGACTGATGTGACTGTGGGGGGAGGGGACATTAGAGTGTAAGCTCCTCTGTATAGAGACTGATGTGACTGTGGGGGGAGGGGACATTAGAGTGTAAGCTCCTCTGTATAGAGACTGATGTGACTGTGGGGGAGGGGACATTAGAGTGTAAGCTCCTCTGGTACAGAGACTGATGTGACTGTGGGGGGAGGGGACATTAGAGTGTAAGCTCCTCTGTATAGAGACTGATGTGACTGTGGGGGGAGGGGACATTAGAGTGTAAGCTCCTCTGTACAGAGACTGATGTGACTGTGGGGGGAGGGGGCATTAGAGTGTAAGCTCCTCTGTACAGAGACTGATGTGACTGTGGGGGGAGGGGACATTAGAGTGTAAGCTCCTCTGTACAGAGACTGATGTGACTGTGGGGGAGGGGACATTAGAGTGTAAGCTCCTCTGTACAGAGAGTGATTTTTTTTTTTACAGATAGTCTACTGACTGGAATGGTACCAGCTGATTGGAGAAAAGCCAATGTAGCACCAATATTTAAAAAGGGCCCAAAATACATCCCTGGGAATTACAGACCAGTTAGCCTAACATCAATAGTATGTAAACTCTTGGAGGGGATGATAAGGGACTATATACAAGATTTTAGTAATAAGAACGGTATCATTAGCAGTAATCAGCATGGATTCATGAAGAATCGTTCTTGCCAAACCAATCTATTAACCTTCTATGAGGAGGTGAGTTGCCATCTAGATAAAGGAAGGCCCGTAGACGTGGTGTATCTGGATTTTGCAAAAGCATTTGACACAGTTCCCCATAAACGTTTACTGTACAAAATAAGGTGCGTTGGCATGGACCATAGGGTGAGTACATGGATTGAAAACTGGCTACAAGGGCGAGTTCAGAGGGTGGTGATAAATGGGGAGTACTCAGAATGGTCAGGGGTGGGTAGTGGGGTTCCCCAGGGTTCTGTGCTGGGACCAATCCTATTTAATTTGTTCATAAACGATCTGGAGGATGGGATAAACAGTTCAATCTCTGTATTTGCAGACGATACTAAGCTAAGCAGGGCAATAACTTCTCCGCAGGATGTGGAAACCTTGCAAAAAGATCTGAACAAATTAATGGGGGAGGGGTGACTACATGGCAAATGAGGTTCAATGTAGAAAAATGTAAAATAATGTATTTGGGTGGTAAAAATCTGAAGTCAATCTATAGACTGGGGGGAGAACCTCTGGGGGAATCTAGGATGGAAAAGGACCTGGGGGTCCTAGTAGATGATAGGCTCAGCAATGACATGCAATGCCAAGCTGCTGCTAACAAAGCAAACAGAATATTGGCATTAAAAGGGGATCAACTCCAGAGATAAAACGATAATTCTCCCGCTCTACAAGACTCTGGTCCGGCCGCACCTGGAGTATGCTGTCCAGTTCTGGGCACCAGTCCTCAGGAAGGATGTACTGGAAATGGAGCGACTACAAAGAAGGGCAACAAAGCTAATAAAGGGTCTGGAGGATCTTAGTTATGAGGAAAGGTTGTGAGCTCTGAACTTATTCTCTCTGGAGAAGAGACGCTTGAGAGGGGATATGATTTCATTATATAAATACCGGACTGGTGACCCCACAATATACAAATACCGGACTGGTGACCCCACAATATATAAATACCGGACTGGTGACCCCACAATATACAAATACCGGACTGGTGACCCCACAATATATAAATACCGGACTGGTGACCCCACAATATACAAATACCGGACTGGTGACCCCACAATATATAAATACCGGACTGGTGACCCCACAATATATAAATACCGGACTGGTGACCCCACAATATATAAATACCGGACTGGTGACCCCACAATAGAGAAATACCTTACTGGTGACCCCACAATGTATAAATACCGGACTGGTGACCCCACAATATATAAATACCGGACTGGTGACCCCACAATATACAAATACCGGACTGGTGACCCCACAATATATAAATACCGGACTGGTGACCCCACAATATACAAATACCGGACTGGTGACCCCACAATATATAAATACCGGACTGGTGACCCCACAATATATAAATACAGGACTGGTGACCCCACAATATATAAATACCGGACTGGTGACCCCACAATAGGGATAAAACTTTTTCGCAGAAGAGAGTTTAATAAGACTCGTGGCCACTCTTTACAATTAGAAGAAAAGAGGTTTAACCTTAAACTACGTAGAGGGTTCTTTACTGTAAGAGCGGCAAGGATGTGGAATTCCCTTCCACAAGCGGTGGTCTCAGCGGGGAGCATTGATAGCTTCAAGAAACTATTAGATAATCACCTGAATGACCGCAATATACAGGAATATGTAATGTAATACTGACATATAATCACACACATAGGTTGGACTTGATGGACTTGTGTCTTTTTTCAACCTTACCTACTATGTAACTGATGTGACTGTGGGGGAGGGGACATTAGAGTGTAAGCTCCTCTGTATAGAGACTGATGTGACTGTGGGGGAGGGGACATTAGAGTGTAAGCTCCTCTGTACAGAGACTGATGTGACTGTGGGGGGAGGGGACATTAGAGTGTAAGCTCCTCTGTACAGAGACTGATGTGACTGTGGGGGGAGGGGACATTAGAGTGTAAGCTCCTCTGTATAGAGACTGATGTGACTGTGGGGGGAGGGGACATTAGAGTGTAAGCTCCTCTGTACAGAGACTGATGTGACTGTGGGGGAGAGGACATTAGAGTGTAAGCTCCTCTGTACAGAGACTGATGTGACTGTGGGGGAGAGGACATTAGAGTGTAAGCTCCTCTGTATAGAGACTGATGTGACTGTGGGGGGAGGGGACATTAGCGTGTAAGCTCCTCTGTACAGAGACTGATGTCACTGTGGGGGGAGGGGACATTAGAATGTAAGCTCCTCTGTATAGAGACTGATGTGACTGTGGGGGGAGGGGACATTAGAGTGTAAGCTCCTCTGTACAGAGACTGATGTGACTGTGGGGGAGGGGACATTAGAGTGTAAGCTCCTCTGTATAGAGACTGATGTGACTGTGGGGGGGAGGGGACATTAGAGTGTAAGCTCCTCTGTACAGAGACTGATGTGACTGTGGGGGGAGGGGACATTAGAGTGTAAGCTCCTCTGTACAGAGACTGATGTGACTGTGGGGGGGGGGGAGATTAGAGTGTAAGCTCCTCTGTATAGAGACTGATGTGACTGTAGGGGGAGGGGACATTAGAGTGTAAGCTCCTCTGTATAGAGACTGATGTGACTGTGGGGGGAGGGGACATTAGAGTGTAAGCTCCTCTGTATGGAGACTGATGTGACTGTGGGGGGAGGGGACATTAGAGTGTAAGCTCCTCTGTACAGAGACTGATGTGACTGTGGGGGGGGGGAGATTAGAGTGTAAGCTCCTCTGTATAGAGACTGATGTGACTGTGGGGGGAGGGGACATTAGAGTGTAAGCTCCTCTGTATAGAGACTGATGTGACTGTGGGGGAGGGGACATTAGAGTGTAAGCTCCTCTGTATAGAGACTGATGTGACTGTGGGGGGGAGGGGACATTAGAGTGTAAGCTCCTCTGTATAGAGACTGATGTGACTGTGGGGGAGGGGACATTAGAGTGTAAGCTCCTCTGTACAGAGACTGATGTGACTGTAGGGGGAGGGGACATTAGAGTGTAAGCTCCTCTGTATAGAGACTGATGTGACTGTGGGGGAGAGGACATTAGAGTGTAAGCTCCTCTGTATAGAGACTGATGTGACTGTGGGGGGAGGGGACATTAGAGTGTAAGCTCCTCTGTATAGAGACTGATGTGACTGTGGGGGAGGGGACATTAGAGTGTAAGCTCCTCTGTATAGAGACTGATGTGACTGTGGGGGGAGGGGACATTAGAGTGTAAGCTCCTCTGTACAGAGACTGATGTGACTGTGGGGGGAGGGGACATTAGAGTGTAAGCTCCTCTGTATAGAGACTGATGTGACTGTGGGGGGAGGGGACATTAGAGTGTAAGCTCCTCTGTACAGAGACTGATGTGATTGGCTCAGTGATCTCTGTCTGGTAATCTTGGATAGTGACATATCGGAGATCCAACACACATTAATATTATCTTCTACCTGTTTATGTAAATGACATTCATAGATAAATATGTAACATTTATATGAGGTGACATTTAGGAAGAATAAAGTATATAAGAGATATAAGGACAGCTTCCTATCTAAAGGTTACATTAATAAATATAGGAATGATCACCGGTGTGCCATGACTGGCGAGAAGGAACGAGGTCAATCCTTCCGACTACGTTAAATGTGACCGGCAAACTATGGGGGGGGGGCTTAGCCCTGCCGCTGCTCCAGGTGGAATGAACAGACCAGACTGCCTCTCATGGGGGGGGGGGGGGGTCATAAATCTGAGCACATGGCCAAGAATTCTCTAGAAAAGGGGTCCCCAACCCCCGGGCCCTGGACCCGCCGCTGGTGCCGGTCCGCGGCCTGTTGATGACCGGTCCGCACAGAGCTATCACAGGCCGCGGTCCCCCCCCCCCTCCCCTCGCCTCCTGCTGTGCGCCCCGCGTGTCCTCTCCTGGCTCCTCCGCCCACCCGCCCGACTATGTCATCCTATAGGCAGGGCAGAGGGGTGGGAGGAGCTTCAGATGGGAATGGAGAGATCCTCCCGAGAGGACACACAGACTGAGCACAGCCTCTGCCCGGCCAAAGGTAGAGTCCTAAGCAGGGGGGGGGCAGAGATTAGGATGGGGAGAGAGGAAAGGGGGGGAGGGGAGGCAGACTGCAGGGGCGCTGTGATGGAGGAGGCTGTGCTTGCGTGGGGGCACAGTAATATAAAGGGGACTTCACTCTAAAGGGGCACTGTAATCATTACAGTGCAGTCCCCTTTATATCACCGCCCCCCTTTACATTACAGTGCCCCACTTGCAGAGCAGTCCCCTTTACATCACTGCTCCCCCACGCCCCCATCCCCATTTACATTACAGAGCAATCACTGATACATTAATGTAAAGGGGACTGTAATGTAAAAGGGGAGTGTGACGTAAAGGGGACTGCACTGTAAAGGGGGCACTGCAATGTAAAGGGGGGCTGTAACGTAAAGGGGACTGCACCGTAAAGAGAACTATAATGTAAAGTGGGGCTGTGATGTAAAGGGGACTGCACTGTAAAGGGGGCACTGTATTGTAAAGGGGACTGCACTGTTAAGGGGGCACTGTATTGTAAAGGGGACTGCACTGTTAAGGGGGCAATGTAATGTAAAGGGGGGGGGGGCTGTGATGTGAAGTGAAACTGGGGACACTGATAGAAAGTGCCCCTTTTACAGTGCAGTCCCCTTTACATTACAGTGCCCCCCTTCTTTACATTACAGTGCCCCCCCCTTACAGAGCAGCCCCCCTTTACATTACAGTGCCCCCCTTACAGAGCAGTCCCCCTTTACATTACAGTGCCCCCGTTTACATCACAGCCCCCCTTTACATTACAGGGCAGTCACTGTTACATTCATGTAAAGGAGGGCTATGATGTAAAGGGGAATGCACTGTAAGGGGGGCACTGTAATGTAAAGGGGGGCTGCTCTGTAAGGGGGCACTGTAATGTAAAGGGGGGCTGCTCTGTAAGGGGGGCACTGTAATGTAAAGGGGGACTGCTCTGTAAGGGGGGCACTGTAATGTAAAGGGGGGCTGCTCTGTAAGGGGGCACTGTAATGTAAAGGGGGGCTGTTCTGTAAGGGGGGCACTGTAATGTAAAGGGGGGCTGCTCTGTAAGGGGGGCACTGTAATGTAAAGGGGGACTGCTCTGTAAGGGGGGCACTGTAATGTAAAGGGGAGCTGTTCTGTAAGGGGGGCACTGTAATGTAAAGGGGGACTGCTCTGTAAGGGGGGCACTGTAATGTAAAGGGGGACTGCTCTGTAAGGGGGGGCACTGTAATGTAAAGGGGAGCTGTTCTGTAAGGGGGGCACTGTAATGTAAAGGGGGACTGCTCTGTAAGGGGGGCACTGTAATGTAAAGGGGGGCTGCTCTGTAAGGGGGCACTGTAATGTAAAGGGGGGCTGCTCTGTAAGGGGGGGCACTGTAATGTAAAGGGGGGTTCTCTGTAAGGGGGGGCACTGTAATGTAAAGGGGGGTTCTCTGTAAGGGGGGGCACTGTAATGTAAAGGGGGACTGCTCTGTAAGGGGGGCACTGTAATGTAAAGGGGGCTGCTCTGTAAGGGGGGCACTGTAATGTAAAGGGGGGCTGCTCTGTAAGGGGGGGCACTGTAATGTAAAGGGGGGTTCTCTGTAAGGGGGGCACTGTAATGTAAAGGGGGTTCTCTGTAAGGGGGGCACTGTAATGTAAAGGGGGGACTGCTCTGTAAGGGGGCACTGTAATGTAAAGGGGGGTTCTCTGTAAGGGGGGCACTGTAATGTAAAGGGGGTTCTCTGTAAGGGGGGCACTGTAATGTAAAGGGGGACTGCACTGTAAGGGGGGGCACTGTAATGTAAAGGGGGGCTGCTCTGTAAGGGGGGGCACTGTAATGTAAAGGGGGGTTCTCTGTAAGGGGGGGCACTGTAATGTAAAGGGGGGCTGCTCTGTAAGGGGGCACTGTAATGTAAAGGGGGACTGCTCTGTAAGGGGGGCACTGTAATGTAAAGGGGGACTGCTCTGTAATGGGGCACTGTAATGTAAAGGGGGACTGCTCTGTAAGGGGGGCACTGTAATGTAAAGGGGGACTGCTCTGTAAAGGGGGGCACTGTAATGTAAAGGGGGGCTGCTCTGTAAAGGGGGGCACTGTAATGTAAAGGGGGACTGCTCTGTAAGGGGGGCACTGTAATGTAAAGGGGGACTGCTCTGTAAGGGGGGCACTGTAATGTAAAGGGGGACTGCTCTGTAAAGGGGGGCACTGTAATGTAAAGGGGGACTGCTCTGTAAGGGGGCACTGTAATGTAAAGGGGGGTTCCTCTGTAAGGGGGGCACTGTAATGTAAAGGGGGGCTGCTCTGTAAGGGGGGCACTGTAATGTAAAGGGGGGTTCCTCTGTAAGGGGGGCACTGTAATGTAAAGGGGGTTCTCTGTAAGGGGGGGCACTGTAATGTAAAGGGGGGCTGCTCTGTAAGGGGGCACTGTAATGTAAAGGGGGGCTGCTCTGTAAGGGGGGCACTGTAATGTAAAGGGGGACTGCTCTGTAAGGGGGGCACTGTAATGTAAAGGGGGACTGCTCTGTAAGGGGGGCACTGTAATGTAAAGGGGGACTGCTCTGTAAAGGGGGGCACTGTAATGTAAAGGGAGGGGGCTGTGATGTGGAGGGGAACTGAAGACACTGATATAAAGGGGGGGGCTGTGCTATAAAGAGGAGTTGTGGTCCGAAGGGGAGCTGAGGACAGACTGCATGAATATCCCATCCCCTGACCCGTCCACCATACACCGACCCCCCTCCCCCCCTGGTCCCTGAGAAAACTGGTTGCCATGAAACTGGTCCCTTAAGCAAAAAAAGTTCGGGGACCGCTGCTCTAGAACGCGTTAGAACAGTGGTGGTCAAAGTGAAAATGAAAGAGCCCCTGTCACTTCTCCAGAGGGCCACACAATAGCCAGGTGGGAGGAGCTTCAGCCGTTACTAAAACGGTGTGATAATAATTTGAGTCCTAATTATAGATCACACTTTTAGAAATACAATCACCCGATGAACCTCTCAGAGCAGCAAGTCTATGGAAATCCTTGGGGGATGCCTATGATTTGAATTCAGGTTCTGTGCAGGCTGCTAACAGATCGGCGAGCCCCTGACAAGAGCAGGAGAAGGCGATTCGGGGAAATCCTTCGCAACACAATAAATACGGTTCCCGTACAGAAGAGACATTTTCGGTTTCAGTAACTCGCGGCCTCTGACGGGAAACGAACATTTCCTATAACGTTATCCTATGACACCTCGGCCGGCGTATCCATTATATCAATTTTCAGAGGAAGCGGAGTTTTCCTTTAAAAGAAGATCTCATAGAAGCCGCTCCAGACGTCAATCTCAGATCTTCTCTTCTAAGAGATACGGACGGATAATCTTCCTTCGTTCTCCAATCCCCTTATCTTCCCAAAACAGTATTTATACATCATTCCCAGAATTCCCACGTTTTATCATCCAACTGTGACCCTCCCCCCGCCACGCCGGACGTTATCGCTGAGCATGCAGCTGCATTTCCAGGACAAGATCCGGGGGGCTTCCCGCAACTTCTGACCGACATCAAGAGGGACGAGATAGTCCATCTCAGTCCGCGGCCCAACCCCCACCCCCGGAACCACTGGACTTGAGATTCTAGAAGAGAGTTGAGAGGTCTTCTCCTTTATATCTGATCCATGTAGACGCATTGCATTATTCTTCAGATGTACGCCAATTAACCGTATGTTCAGGTTCAGAGGAGCAGAAGATGTCTTCCCACCTCCTGAGAGGGCGTCTTAACACCCCCATCATTCTGGCTGAACCCTCCCTACAGCGCGTCCGGGAAGTATTCACAGAGCCAAAATGGATTCAATTCATTGTTTTCCTCTACATTCTACAAACAATCCCCCATAATGACAACGTGAAAGAAGTTTGTATGAAATCTTTGCAAATTTATTAAAAATAAAAAATGTAAAAAAGCCCATGTACATAAGTATCACAGGCCCCTCCCATGTACATAAGTATCACAGGCCCCTCCCATGTACATAAGTATCACAGGCCCCTCCCATGTACATAAGTATCACAGGCCCCTCCCATGTACATAAGTATCACAGGCCCCTCCCATGTACATAAGTATCACAGGCTCCTCCCATGTACATAAGTATCAGAGGCTCCTCCCATGTACATAAGTATCACAGACTCCTCCCATGTACATAAGTATCACAGACTCCTCCCATGTACATAAGTATCAGAGGCTCCTCCATGTACATAAGTATCACAGGCCCCTCCCATGTACATAAGCATCACAGGCTCATCCCATGTACATAAGTATCACAGGCTCCTCCCATGTACATAAATATCACAGGCTCCTCCCATGCACATAAGTATCACAGACTCCTCCCATGTACATAAGTATCACAAGCTCCTCCCATGTACATAAGTATCACAGGCTCCTCCCATGTACATAAATATCACAGGCTCCTCCCATGTACATAAGTATCACAGGCTCCTCCCATGTACATAAGTATCACAGGCTCCTCCCATGTACATAAGTATCACAGGCTCCTCTCATGTACATAAGTATCACAGGCTCCTCCCATGTACATAAGTATCACAGGCTCCTCCCATGTACATAAGTATCACAGGCTCATCCCATGTACATAAGTATCACAGACTCCTCCATGTACAGAAGTATCACAGGCACCTCCCATGTACATAAGTATCACAGACTCCTCCCATGTACATAAGTATCACAGGCTCCTCCCATGTACATAAGTATCACAGACTCCTCCCATGTACATAAGTATCACAGACTCCTCCCATGTACAGAAGTATCACAGGCACCTCCCATGTACATAAGTATCACAGGCTCCTCCCATGTACATAAGTATCACAGACTCCTCCCATGTACATAAGTATCACAGGCACCTCCCATGTACATAAGTATCACAGACTCCTCCCATGTACATAAGTATCACAGACTCCTCCCATGCACATAAGTATCACAGACTCCTCCCATGTACATAAGTATCACAGAATCCTCCAGAATCCTCCCATGTACATAAGTATCACAGACTCCTCCCATGTACATAATTATCACAGACTCCTCCCATGTACAGAAGTATCACAGGCACCTCCCATGTACATAAGTATCACAGGCACCTCCCATGTACAT
This sequence comes from Aquarana catesbeiana, assembly GCF_042186555.1. Taxonomy (NCBI): domain Eukaryota; kingdom Metazoa; phylum Chordata; class Amphibia; order Anura; family Ranidae; genus Aquarana; species Aquarana catesbeiana. The sequence continues at coordinate 3,471,493 of NC_133332.1, forward strand.
AAGTATCACAGGCTCCACCTATGTACATAAGTACATATACTAAGGTGGAGACCACGCCCACGATCCACCCACATAGGAGTGTCGAGCGCCATGGCGCCGTCATACCCAACACCCAGGCGCCCATGCATTGCCCGTGGCGAGACGGGGAAAGGCCAGAACCCACCAGAATAGCACCACCTTTTACCTGGACCCACAGAGAATGCCCCCGTCTCCACAGGAGCCCAACACGGCCCCCATTGGGAAATGAGGACCCTGCTGCTGTATGATCATACAGCAAACAGACTTTTATATTATATGTTGCTTATTTATTTTTTCAAACAATTATAATTTTTTATCTTTATTTCACTTTATTTTACTTTTATTATTATTTTCTTGTGTACAGAGCATTTGTTGCCCAATTATTTGCACTGATATCACCCATCACAGGCTGGTTTCTGAATCTCCTATGCATTGGAGCCAGAGCCCGCTGGTTGAGAACTCTCTGACATCCCCTCTTGGAGGCACCTATGTATGTATATATGTATTTGATTTAATGTATTTTTAGTATTTTTTTCAAGTCTGAGATTCGTATAATTAATATATATATATATTTTTATCCACCCTTTAGAGAACAATGTCCACGCATGTTCCTGAGGAAGCCGACGAGGCGAAACATGTAGAATTCATGTGTGGTGGAAAATTGAACATATGTGGCTATAGTGCATAGAGACAACATCCCCTGTTCTTTTCTATGTGAATAAAATAATTAGTATAAAAGTAATAAAATAATTAATTTTTCCTTATTCTGTTGTGATATATACATTTTATTGAAATAAGCGCCCTGTCCGGTCTGGGCTCAGCCGTTCCTTCTCTGAGCTGGCCGCTCAGCTGTCTGCTAATTGCCAGCTCCTATCTCTCTCCACAGAGACTCAGCTGTTGATGATATCCTGCTCGTCAGTCCTGCCTACTTAAGCCGCCCAGCCCCGAGGATCTCTGCCTTCACCTTGGTCTACATCACAGAGACTATCTCCTGCGTTCCTGTTTAAAGACTGGCTTTGCTGGCATCCCTTCTGGCTCCAGATCCTGCTTGCTGTTCCACTACATTGATCCCTGACTTCTGGCTTGGCTGACTATCCGTTTCCGGTTACTGAATCTGGCTATGTTTTGACTACGTTTGTTCTTTTTACTTTTATTATTAAACAAGTGTGATTTAACTGTACTTCTGTCTCGGACGGATTTCACTGTTTCTGACGCACCCATAAAGTCCCAAACACCCAATATGGGTTGCCCTTCCCTTTCGTTTTTATTTGGGTTAAAGGGGAACTTTAGCTTGCAGTGGGGGAGGGGAGTGACCGGTATTGAAGGGGTTAAAAAGGGAACTTCATCTTGCAGTGGGGGAGGGGAGTGGCCGGTATTGAAGGGGTTAAAAGGGGAACTTCATCTTGCAGTGGGGAATATTGAATTATTATTCCGCCTGAATATAAAACAATGTATCGCGGGCACTAAAGGAATATTTGGGGTTCTCAAGATTGATGTGTTATAAGTCAAGCGTTGCATACGACACGGGCAACGCATTGCGTTAAGACGCAGACACTTTTTTTTGCGCCCCCCCCCCCGAGGACGGATGACGGAAAAGGCGCAGGCTCTCCTCAGATCTCAGCGGATTTCGTCTCTGCGATTTCCGCCTTTGTCAGGTACAAACTCTCCCCTCTCCCCCCCGGGGTACAAGAAATAAGATTCAGGTTCTGAATCCCTCTGCTACAAACCTTCGTTCTTACCGAGCGATAAAAAAAAAATAAAAAAAACCTTCATCTTAGCAGCGTGGAGCGCGACAATTACCATCCCTTCCCCGACATTCCGCGCTCGCCGTCATTAGACTGTGAAGTCGGGAGCCCCCTTTTCCCCCTTAGCTCTGATGCCTTTCATCTCTCGCTCTCGCTGAAGGCCGAAGAGCTTCTTCCTTCCTCGTCTCTTAGCAACAGAATCCGCTGATAGAATTCTCCGACTTTATAGAGAATAAAAAAAAAAAAAAAACCCTTTAATGTGTCTGCAATCCGATCAAAAAAAAAAAGACAAATCTCGGAAAGAATTAGTGAGTACCCCTTTAAATCCGCTCCGACGCGTTCGCGGGGCGCGGTATGTGGATTGGCCGATCTCCTATATCCCGATACGGTGCGTATAGGTGGAAGGGACACGGCGCTCAGACGATGGAATTCTTCTGCGCTCCGCCATCCATCTACCAGATGTTCTCATAGCCCGCGGCTCTACAGGGGGGGGGGGGGGATCGAGGACCACCAACACAAGGGAATTCGTTTTTTAATGAGCGCTCGTCAGACTCGGTTAAAGCTTCGAGGAGATCTCCGCTCTGCCTTGCAGGCTTTTGTTTATTTTTAGAAGAGGGAAAAAAAAAAAGAAACTCTTTCAACATTCGCAAATGGAAATGTCTTTATTATGTTACAGGGATTGTATATTGCATTGTATTTATTTATTATTATGTATTAAAAATAATATTCACTGTTAAAGTTTAATCTGCTGATGTCCCGACTCTTCCTCCTCATCAAAGATTTGCACAAAACCTTTCCATTTTTTTGTTACATATTTTATACTACTAGACCCGGTGATGTCTCTGTGCTTCTCTATGCAATGCAGGCAGATCATGACTGGTGGGAGGGACCCGGAAGGAGGCGCTACGTAATTTCCTGAAAATATCACAGTCTCTGACCTCAGTACTCCGCCCAAGAGCCCTCAGTACTGATGCAAGCAGTGGGAGGTGTTATGCAAATCACATGCTTTATGATATATATCATTTATATATATATATACAGTCTATATATAAAATTATTATTTTAATTATTATTGTTAATAATAAATATTATATTTTTTTTATTATTATTATTACAATATATCTTTATAGTTCTCATTTAAAGAAAAAATACATAAATTAAAAAAAAAAAAAAAAAAAAAGAAAATATATATATATATATATATATAGTAATAATATATATATATATATATATATATATATTTATATTTTTTTTTTTTTTTTTTTTTAAACCACATACTGTACATTTTTTCCTTTAATGTATATAGTCTTTCACTTAAAAATATCTATATATCATTACAAATATTAATTATTATATACGTTATTGCTATTATGTTTATATTATTATTATTATAAAATTTTTTCTTTAAATCATATATATATATGATTGTTGTGTGTGTTGTTATATTACATATATATATATATATATATATATATATATATATATATATATATATATATACACATATACATACATATAACAAATAGTTCATGTGTGTAAAGGCAGGCGTCCCAATACTTTTGGTGATATAGTGTATGTCGAAGTAAAAATGTATACACAAAAAATAAAAAATAAAAAAACTATACACTAAACTTAAGCCAAACTTGTTTTATTGAGTTCTGGGTGGAGAGGGAAGATTTAGAGTTGCTATCGGGGGAAGTTTGCCTTTTTCCTCCTTTCCTGTAATGGGAGACAAGCCAAAATTCTAAGTCCTCGCAGCACTCAGCACCCTTACAAACTATGTGCAGTACCCCTCCTGGGTGCCAGTTCAGGAAAAATATACTGAAGCTCTCATACGCAGAGCACACAAGGGCTGAAAGTCCTCTAATAATTACAGCCGCAATAATGGGAATTCTTCTTACCGCCGAAGTATTATTGGACTATGGGGGTCCGGCTGTATATTACACAAAGAAATCCGAGCTCAGTGTTTGTCTCTTCACATGGACTACAATTTGGTCATTTGTCAAATATGCTTATAGCAGATCCGCGCTTCATACTGTATATATACCATAATAAGTTGGTAACATAAAAAGGCGACATACAATCCAATAATAAGATATAAGGAATAATAGGATATGCTCATTCTAGCAAGTTACATAGTAGTCGAGTTGAAAAAAAAAAAAAAAAAAACCCAAGTCCATCTAGTTCTACCAATGAAGTCCATCTAGTTCTACCAATGAAGTCCATCTAGTTCTACCAATAAAGTCCATCTAGTTCAACCAATAAAGTCCATCTAGTTCAACCAATAAATTCCATCTATTTCTACCAATGAAGTCCATCTAGTTCTACCAAAAAAAGTCCATCTAGTTCTACCAAAAAAAGTCCATCTAGTTCAACCAACAAAGTCCACCTAATTCTACCAATAAAGTCCATCTAGTTCTACAATAAAGTCCATCTAGTTCTACCAATAAAGTCCTTCTAGTTATACCAATAAAGTCCATCTAGTTCAACCAATAAAGTCCATCTAATCTACCCAATAAAGTCCATCTAGTTCTACCAAAAAAAGTCCATCTAGTTCAACCAATAAAGTCCATCTAGTTAGACCAATAAAGTCCATCTAGTTCAACAACAGCATTCTAGTTCAACCAATAAATTCATCCAGTTTATTAATAAAGTCCATCTGGTTCAAACAATACTCCATCTAGTTTTACCAATAATGTCCATCTAGTTCTACCAATAAAGTCCATCTAGTTCTACAAATGAAGTCCATCTAGTTCTAGCAATAAAATCCATCTAGTTCTACCAATAAAGTCCATCTAGTTCTACCAAAAAAAAGTCCATCTAGTTCAACCAATAAAGTCCATCTAGTTAGACCAATAAAGTCCATCTAGTTCAACTAGATAAAGTCCATCTAGTTCAACAACAGCATTCCTAATTCAACCAATAAATTCCATCCAGTTTATTAATAAAGTCCATCTGGTTCAAACAATACTCCATCTAGTTTTACCAATAATGTCCATCTAGTTCTACCAATAAAGTCCATCTAGTTTTACCAATAAAGTCCATCTAGTTCAACAATAAAGTCCATCTAATTCTACCAACAAAGTCCATCTAATTCTACCAATAAAGTCCATCTAGTTCAACCAATAGAGTATATCTAGTTCTACCAATGAAGTCCATCTAGTTCTACCAATGAAGTCCATCTAGTTCTACCAATAAAGTCCTTCTAGTTCTACCAATAAAGTCCATCTAGTTCAACCTAAAAAGTCAATCTAGTTCCACCAATAAAGTCCATCTAAATCTACCAATAAAGTCCATCTAGTTCTACCAATAAAGTCCTTCTAGTTCTACCAATAAAGTCCATCTAGTTCAACCTAAAAAGTCAATCTAGTTCCACCAATAAAGTCCATCTAATTCAACCAATAAAGTCCATCTAGTTCTACCAATAAAGTCCATTCAGTTCTACCAATAAAGTCCATCTAGTTCAACCAATAAATTCCATCTAGTTTACTAATAAAGTCCTTCTGGTTCAAACATTACTCCATCTAGTTTTACCAATAATATCCATCTAGTTCAACAATAGCCTTCTAGTTCAAATGATGAAAACCCTTGAGGTCAACCAATAAATTCCATCTAGTTTACCAATAATGTCCATCCGGTTCAAACAATAGACCATCTATAACATTTAATGGACGTTCAATGGATAAAAACCCATCTAGTTGAACCAATATTCAATCCAGTTCAACCAATAAAGTCCATCTACTCCAACTAATAAAATTCATGTAGCTCAGCTAATAACCAATAACTGGTGTTGCACCAGTGGAGTAGTGAACAATAGTACCGTGCTCCGTTCACATCTATGCGTTGTTTTTTTTTTTTCAGGCATTTTCTGGCGTTTTTTTGCAGCGTTTTTGCGCAGCCGTTTTGAGTAAACCAAGGTGACCAATGAAAAGCAGTAAAATGCTTGTAATCTGCCAATCTCTGTAATCTTTTTTTGAGCGACGGGCATTTTGCTGAAGGTGACAGAAGGCTCAGATGTGAACAGGGGCCATTGAAATGAATGGGATTGGTCTTGTTGGGGCGTTTTTCGAGCTTGAGGCTTAGAGCAGAAAATCGCCCAAAAAACGCCTAGATGTGAACGGAGCCTGATGGATAAAAGAACAGCACAAATTACTTTTTTTTATCATTTTTTTCACACAAATAGAGCTTTCTTTTGGTGGTATTTAAATGACCGCCGAGGTTTTTGTATTTTTGTAAAATGAATGAAAAAAGGCCCGAAATTCTGAAAAAAACAACTTGTTTTTCTTTGTTTATGTTACACAATTTTGCAAATAAATAATCTTTCTTCATACATTTAGGCCAAAATGAAATCTGCTGCATTTCTTTGGTGAAAATCACCCAAAATCAGTGCCAATTATTTAGTCCGCAGGAAAGATATCTAATTTTTTGAGACCTGAAAACCCCGGGACAGTACAAATATCCCCCAAATGACCTATTAAGAGTATTTAGTAAGAGGCGTGGCGTGTTTTTTTTTAAGTTGTAATTTCTTGTCACCATTTTTTTGGGGAAAATAAAGAAAAAAAAATGTTTTCACATTAAAAAAAAAATGTTTTCACATTAAAAAAAAATGTTTTCAAATTAAAAAAAAAAAATGTTTTCACATTAAAAAAAAAATGTTTTCACATTTAAAAAAAAAAATGTTTTACATAGTTGTCACCAGTGCAGTACAGCGTCATCATATAACTGGTGTGGTGGTGATCAGGGACACAATTATTAATAATAATGAATAATTTTTATTATAATAATTAATAATAATGAATATTTTTTTCTTCATTTTTTTTTTCTTCATTTTTTAATTTTTTTTTTTTTTTTTTTTTTTCCCATTTTTTTTTTTTTTTTACTTACTGTGAGCAGAGGAATACAGTGTTACCGTAGTAACACTGTACCACTGTGGGAAGTTGGGATTAAAAAAAAAAAAAATCAATTTGCTGAAATCAATTATTCCACTACAACCACCACAGATCTGGTCTCTGTTCTGAGTGAAAACCATATACAGTGCCTGGAAAAAGTATTCACACCCCTTGAAATTTCCCACATTTTCTTACAACCAAAAAAAGGTAAACGTATTTTATTGGGATTTTATGTGATAGACCAACACAAAGTGTCACATAATTGTGAAGTGGAAGGAAAATGATAAATGATACAAATAAATATGTGAAAAGTGTGTGTGGGGGGGGGAGGGGGGCATTTGTATTCAGCCCCCTTTACTCTGATACCCCTAACTAAAATCTAGAGGAACCAATTGCCTTCAGAAATCACCTAATTAGTAAATAGAGCCCACCTGTTTGTCATTTCATCTCAGTATAAATACAGCTGTTCTGTGAAGCCCTCAGAGGTTTTTTAGAGAACCTTAGTGAACAAACAGCATCATGAAGGCCAAGGAACACACCAGACAGGTCAGGGATAAAGTTGCGGAGAAGTATAAAGCAGGGTTAGGTTATAAAAAAAATCTCCCAAGCTTTGAACATCTCACAGAGCTCTATTCAATCCATTTCAAGGGGTATGAATACTTTTTCAAGGCACTATACATCCACACTCTTTTATCTATCCGCTAACCAACTGCATATCCACCGAACCGCCCAAGGGTTAGCGCTTATGCCGCGTACACACGATCGGACATTCCGACAACAAAACCGTGGATTTTTTTCCCCGAAGGATGTTGTCTCAAACTTGTCTTGCGTACACACGGTCGCACAAATCTTGACGGAAATTCCGATCGCTGAGAACGCGGGATGAGGTACAAGACGTACGATGAGCCAAGAAAAAATGAAGTCCAATAGCCAGTGCGGCTCCTTCCGCTTGATTCCGAGCATGCGCGGCACTTTTGTGCGTCGGAATTGTGTACACGCGATCGGAATTTCCGACAACAACTTTTCAGAGCCCTACATTTCACTTCCTATTTCATTTCCTTCGGAATGTTATGGGGAGTTTCAGGCATTTCAAGGAACCCACCAACACGGTGGAACGAAGGAATTTTACATGGAGCAGCACTCACAAATTTCAGACTGGTGGACGGTACAGGGGCCCCATACAGCCTACCTGACAGCCCCTCCCCCCCCCCCCGGCCAAAAGTGACAGGACATAGATTTATCAGTCCCTTTCTCTACAGCCTCAGCTGCACAGATGAATGAGGCTTCCTGATCATTCACAGCTTCCTAAGCTTCAGCGATGAATGAACACAGGAGTGATTGATACTGATCACTCACTGTGTTCATTCAGGTAAGGAAGGGGCCAGAAGTGCCTCGTTTCCACTGAGCGGATCGGTTCGGTACGGTACGCTATTTTGGGTGTTTCCTTTATGAAAGCGGCCCATACAACCGAACCATACCGCACCATTCTGGGTCCTGCTTCAGATGTGGGGCCATAGAAAATGGTACGGTATGGTTAGGGTGGAGCTACTGGTGTCACGCGATACATTCCACTGATTGGTGGACAGAAAACACGTCGATGCTCACGCCAAAGGCATCTTTTTCTAAACCCTGTATGGCCCCTGGTGTTCCGACGTGCAGTGGAAACCCTCACCAGAATAGGCCGGACCATTCCAACCCTTCCAAACTGTACCGACCCGAACCGATCCGCTCAGTGGAAATGAGGCATAAATGACCCCCCTCCCCCCCCCCCGTGTATCTGCAGCAACTGCTGACGGGAGAGGACAGAAGCCGGCAGAGCTGTGGGGAAAGCGGCACACAGGATTGGCCCCGGATAGCAGATGGAAGCGGCAATCCCCCCCTGCCCCCTTTTGAAACTGAGGGAGCCCGGGCCCACTACAGGAGGGCCCGCCGTACTGCCTTATCAGTTATACAAAAACACCCACAAGATGTCATACGATGACGGGGAACATTTTTTATGTAGCCTATTTCACCTTTCTGCTGCATGATAAAATTACAGGACAATATATAATTTAGAGTTCAATGACTCCAAATCGATTGACTTCTCAATCAACACCCCGTTTTTTGTTTTTTTTCTGTCCTAAAAAGTATCATTATTGAGAATCACATTTTTTTTAGTAACAAGTATCTTTTTACCTTAATGTTACTATCCCTTATTTTTTTAGAAAACTTTTATACACTTGAATACAGTGCCCCCCTCCGTTCACAGCTTGTACCCATGTGGGGCGGACGGGTGGTCCTGAGCCATGATATAATGGTTTGTGGATACTCTTCTAATTATTCTATTCTCTCTATGGCAATGTTTGCGAAAATATCCTCGAATTTTATTGTTTTTTTTTTTTTTGTGTTTTCTCTTTCCCAATATGGATATGCAAGCGACTTGTGAACTCTAATACTGTATGATTTGTCTTATATATATATATATATATATATACAGTGTTAATAACATGTTTTTCTTTTGTAAACTTCAATAGAAATATTGAACAAATAAAAAAAAAAAATGGAGGCCAATTTGGAAAAAAAAAAATGGCAATGATGAAATTGCTCCCTTTTTTTTTTTTTGTGAATTCAAATTCAACCAAATCTCCCGCCTTAAATAGAAGCTGTGTACTTCACACTCGGTGTCCATTTCTGGAAACACTGTCAGAGGAAAGAGATGCTTTAATAAATGACACGCCGGATTATCTTCACAGCGTTCTGACATTCCCAGAAAACATTTATCAATCCGTCTCCGAGATTCCACAGAGTCACCAGACCTGTGTCCGGATTGATGGTGACACGACGAGAAGTATCACCGGTCCGACCACTCAGGCACTGAGGAAGTTATATATCATTGTAGGACTGTAAATTACTTCTTCAATTTGAAATAATATCCACTTCAACGTCCCTGCGATATTTCCTGGAAATGCATCGGTGCAAGTTATATTCTTTTTTTAATATATTTTTAATTATATTATTATTTATATTGTTATATTTTTATTTTTTTATATTTTTAATTCACAATCATATTCCCTTCAAGGTCACTGCAATATTTCCCAGAAATTCAGCAAAGCAAGTTATTTTATTTGTTAATATACGTATCTTTAATTATATTATTATTATTGTTGTGTTTTATATATATATATATATATATATATATATATATATATATATATATATATATATATATATATTGTAGCTAGAAATAGAAAATAGCTTGCCATGCTGGGATTTACAGGAAATACTACAGGGACCTTGAAATCAACATAATTTCAAACTAAAAAAATAAAGAAATGTGAAAATAATAAAAATAATAATAGTAATAATATACTTTAAAAAATATTAGAAATGTATTTAAAAAAAAGAAAAAAGAAAAGTAGCACGCCATGCATGATTTCCAGGAAATGTTGCAGGGGCCTTGAAATGGATATATTATTGTTCTATTTTGATTTTTTTTTATATATTTTTAATTCGCTAGGATATCCACTTCAAGGTTCCTGCAATATTTCCTGGAAATGCATCAGAGCAAGTTATATTCATTATTTTAATATATTTTTAATTATATTATTATTGTTATTGTTCTATTTTGAATTTTTTTTTTTATATATTTTTAATTCACAATCATATTCTCTTCAAGGTCACTGCAATATTTCCCAGAAATTCAGCAAGGCAAGGTCCCTGCAGTATTTCCTGTAAATACCAACATGGCAAGCTATTTTCTATTTCTAGCAACAATATTTTTTATTGTTATATTTTGAATATTTTTTTTTAATTCACTCTGATGTCTGCTTCAAGGTCCCTGCAGTATTTTCCTGTAAATCCAACATGGCAAGCCATTTTCTTTTTTAATCTATATCTAATTTTAATATTTTTTATTGTTCTATTTTGATTTTTTTTTTTTTTAATATATATATTTTTTATTTCGCTAGGATATCCACTTCAAGGTCCCTGAAATATTTCCTGGAAATTCAGCAAGGCAAGTTATTTTATTTGTTAATATACATATGTTTAATTATATTATTATTATTGTTGTGTTTTATATTATATGTATATATATATATGTAATGTATTCATATATATATATATATTAGCTTTTATATTTTCATGTTTTCATATCATAATTATATCCATTTCAAGGCACCTGAATCATTTCCAGGAAATCATGCATAGCGTGCTACTTTTTTTTTTTTTAAATACATTTCTAATATTTTTTTAAGTATATTATTACTATTATTATTTTTATTATTTTCAAATTTCTTTATTTTTTTCTATATCTATATTTTCTTTTTTAATCTATATCTGATTATAATATTTTTTATTGTTCTATTTTGATTTTTTTTTTTTTTTATATATATTTTTTATTTGCTAGGATATCCACTTCAAGGTCCCTGAAATATTTCCTAGAAATTCAGCAAGGCAAGTTTGTTAATATATTTTAAATTATATTATTTTATAGGAGGGCCCTCTATACTGCCTTATCAGCGGCCCTGGATGAGTATACAAAACACCTACAAGATGTCATACGATGACGGGGAACCATTTTTTATGTAGCCTATTTCACATATATGTATATATATTGTTATATTTATTTATCACAATTACATTTCAAGGTCCCTGTAATGTTTCTTGGAAATCACAGCCATTTTTTTTTTTTTTTGCTGGAAAGCCTGAGATCAATTTTTTTTTGTTTGATCTCATGCCCCCCATCTCTCCATAAAGAGGACCTGTCGTAGCTTATTTCTTTTACAAGGCATGTTTACATAATAAAAATAAAAGTGATCAAAAAATTAAAGGGAAAGTGTAAAAATATAAAATAAATTATATATATATATATATAAAAACAGCGTTCAAACCACATCATTAGAGCGAGAGCAATAATTCTAGCGCTAGACCTCCTCTGTAACTTTAAACCTTGTAACCTGTAAAAATGTTTAAAGTGTCGCCTATGGAGATTTTAATCAAATCGTTTTTTCATAAATTTTTTTCATTAAGTACCGTAATTTGGCACCATTCCGCGAACGTGCGCAAATTTTTAAAGCGTGACATGTTTGGTATCTATTTACTCTGCCCTAAATCATCTTTTATATTTTATCAAAAAAATTGGGTTATATATTGTGTGTGTTTTTTTTTCATTAAAATTCAACAAAGGGTATTTTTTTCCCCACCAAATAATTGCGTTTGAAAAATTTCTGTGCAAATATCGTGTGACATAAAAAATTGCAACGACCGCCATTTTATTCTCTAGGGTCTCTGTTGAAAAAAACCTATACACAGTATCTGACAAAAGTAAGTACACCCCTCAGTGACATTTGTGTAAATCTTTTCTTCTATCTTTTCATGTGACAACACTGAAGAAATGACACTTGTCTACAATGTAAAGTAGTGAGTGTACAGCTTGTATAACAGTGTAAATTTACTGTCCCCTCAAAATAACTCAACACACAGCCATTAATGTCTAAACCGCTGGCAACAAAAGTCAGTACACCCCTAAGTGAAAATCTCCAAATTGGGCCCAATTAGCCATTTTCCCTCCTCGGTGTCATGTGACTCGTTAGTGTTACAAGGTCTCAGGTGTGAATGGGGAGCAGGTGTGTTAAATTTGGTGTTATCGCTCTCACTCTCTCATACTGGTCACTGGAAGTACAACATGGCACCTCATGACAAAGAACTCTCTGAGGATCTGAAATAAAGAATTGTTGCTCTACATAAAGATGGCCTAGGCCAGGCATCACTAAATAGCAGAACCGCGGTCTGAAAACGGCCCGCAGGGCAGATTTACCCGGACCGCGGCTCCGCCACTTAGCAGCCTGGGTATTCTCTCCTGGCTGCAGCTCCCTTGTCCCGCCACCGCAGCATTCATCCATAGCGGGTGGAAGGCGCGGCATGTCCGGACAGAGGGCGGGGCATGATTTTCATGTTAACAAGCCGATGAATTAGTGCTGCAAGGCGGGGCAGTAATAGCAACCAATCACCTGCCAGTCAACATGAAAAGCAAGTCCCGCCCTCTGTCCGGACAAGCCGCGCCCTCCACCTACCACCTGCTAGGTAAGATAGGATCGGAAAGAATGGAGGAGGATTGCAAGGAAGGAAGGGGAGCTGTGATGGGGACCAATATAGAAAAAAAGTGGGGGGGGGGGCACTGTGAAGGGGGGCTGGGATAAAAGGAAGAGGGAGGCTGTGAAGGGGACTGAGATGATAGTAAGAGCTGTAAAGGGGACAAGGGTCCAAGAAAAGGGGACTGTGAAGTGGACTGGGGTGCCAGGAATGTAGGTTGTAAAGTGGACTGGAGTGCAAGTAAAAGGGGGGAGGGGCTGAGATGCAAATAAAGGGGGACTGTAAAGAGGACCAGGGTCCTAGGAAAGGGACCTGTGAAGGGGACTGAGATGCAAGTAATGGGGGGGCTGTAATGGGGACTGGGGTGCTAGGAAGGGAGGGGGCTGTGAAGGGGACTGGGGTGCGAGGAAGGGGGGCTGTGAAGGGGACTGGGGTGCTAGGAAGGGGGGCTGTGAGGGGGACTGGGGTGCGAGGAAGGGGGGCTGTGAAGGGGACTGGGGTGCTAGGAAGGGGGGCTGTGAAGGGGACTGGGGCGCTAGGAAGGGGGGCTGTGAAGGGGACTGGGGCACTAGGAAGGGGGGGCTGTGAAGGGGATTGGGCTGCTAGAAAGAGGGGCTGTGAAAGGGACTGGGGTGGTAGGAGGGGGGGCTGTGAAGGGGACTGGGGTGCTTGGAAAGGGGGGCTGTGAAGGGGACTGGGGTGCTAGGAAGGGGGGCTGTGAAGGGGACTGGGGTGCTAGGAAGGGGGGCTGTGAAGGGGACTGGGGTGCTAGGAAGGGGGGCTGTGAAGGGTGCCGTGGTGCTAGGAAGGGGGATGTGAAGTGGACCGGGGTGCTAGAAAGAGGGGCTGTGAAAGGGACTGGGGAGCTAGGAAGGGGGGCTGTGAAGGGGACTGGGGTGCTAGGAAGGGGGGCTGTGAAGGGGACTGGGGTGCTAGGAAGGGGGGCTGTGAAGGGGACTGGGGTGCTAGGAAGGGGGGCTGTGAAGGGTGCCGTGGTGCTAGGAAGGGGGATGTGAAGTGGACCGGGGTGCTAGAAAGAGGGGCTGTGAAAGGGACTGGGGAGCTAGGAAGGGGGTGCTGTGAAGGGTCCTGGGGTGTTAAGAAGGGGGGGCTGTGAAGGGGACTGGGGAGCTAGGAAGGGAGAGGCTGTGAAGGGGACTGGGGTGCTAGGAAAAGGGGGCTGTGAAGGGGACTGGGGTGCTAGGGAGGGGGGCTGTGAAGGGGACTGGGGTGCTAGGAAGGGGGGCTTTGAAGGGGACTGGAGTGCTAGAAAGGGGTGCTGTGAAGGGGACTGGGGTGTTAAGAAGGGGGGCTCTGAAGGGGACTGGGGTGCTAGGTAGGGGGGGGGGCTGTGAAGGGGACTGGGGTGCTAGGAGGGGGGCTCTAAAGGGAATTGAGATGCAAATAAAGTGACTGTGAGGGGTACTGGGACACAAGAAGGGGCTGTGAAAGGGACTAGGGGGCAAGTAAGGGGAGGGGGGGGAGAAGCTGTGAAGGGGACTGAGATGCAAGTAAGGTGGGGCTGTAAAGGGGACTGGGGAGCAAGGAAAGAGGACCTAAACCCTATTGATCATCTGTGGGACATCCTCAAACGGAAGGTGGAGGAGCGCAATGTCTCTAACATCCACCAGCTCTGTGATGTCATCATGGAGGAGGGGAAGAGGACTCCAGTGACAACCTGTGAAGCTCTGGTGACCTCCATGCCCAAGAGGGTTAAGGCAGTGCTGGAAAATAATGGTGGCCACATAAAATATTGACACTTTGGGCCCAATTTGGACATTGTCACTTGGGGGGTGTACTTACTTTTGTCAGATACTGTATATTGTTTGGGAGTTCTGCGTGATTTTCTAGCGAAATACTGATGACGAGGAGAGAAATGGGCTGGAGGTAACTAAAGAACGGTCCTTCTATCCACCTTGATGATACCATTACCGTTCCTGGACCTGAGAGGTGAGGACAGGCGATGGAAGCGATTAATGCCGTAGCAGGAAAGGGTAGACCTTCATTATTTTGTAATAGAGTTCAGAAGATGCCCGGCTGTATTGAAAGATTTGTCCCTTAGATCACCTCTCTGTGTTGGAAGCGACACTTCTCTGGCTGCCTTCAGACGGCGGCCAGGTAACACAGCCGTGCGATTTCTAACACTTGGCTCGGTGCATTCTCCCAGAAGAGCGCAATCTGGAGAGTGCGAGGCCGGGACACCCAAAGGGCAAAGTCATTTAACGCCGTCAAATTTTTTCTGCTGAGACAATAAACCGAAGGACTTAACTTCTCGCTGGAAGGGGTCACTTCCCGCCGGTGAGCAGATACAAGGTTGTTACATCGTACTTCAAACCGGCGACACGACGAGAAACTCAATTCCGCAGCTATATAATGGAGATGGGAAAGTGCTGAACCCAACCAGAAGATCGGACAGCATCTTCCTCTGGAAATAGGTCATTTGCTTAAATTTAATGAAAGAAAGAAGGAAAAAAAAAACCTTCCCCTCTGGGTGGTCTCTCTACATTGCAGGGATTTATGAAACTTTGTTGCAGATTCTGATCTTTTCTTATTCGGAATGAATATCTGTTTGTTATGGGAGGTTCTGGTCTAGTTGGTGGAGAAACCCTTGTTGGCGATCACAGAGGTCAGACGTTTCTTGTAGGTGGTGACCAGGTTTCCACACATCTCAGGAGGGATTTTGGTCCACTCTTCTCTACAGATCTTCTCTAAATCCTGAAGGTTTCTTGCCTGTCACTTGGCAACTCGAAGTTTCAGGTCCTTCCATAAATTTTCTATAGGATTAAGGTCTGGAGACTGGCTAGGCCAGAGATGGTGATCTTAGGGTCATAGTCAGCATTTTTCTGCCCCCAAACACGGCAGATTTTATTACCACCTGAAGACCTGGCTTTTTCTGGCACTTTTTGTTTACTTGTGAAAATCAGTTTTTTTTTTGTTAGAAAATTAGTTAGCACCCCCAAAACATGAGATATATATACACATATATATATATATATATATATATATATATATATATATATATATATATATATATATACACACACATACACAATGTAGATGTGTATATATATATATACACATACATACACAGTATATATATATGTGTGTATATATATATATAGATATAGATATATATATATATATATATATCTATATCTATATCTATATCTATATATATTATATATATATATATATATAGATATATATATATCTATATATATATACACCATATATATCTTATGTTTTGGGGGTGCTAACTAATTTTCTAGCACAAAAAAAAAACTGATTTTATATATATATAGATAGGTAAGATATATATATTTTTTTAAATTATTATTATTTAAAAAAAAAAAAAAAGCAGAGAGAATAATATGGTGGGTTTTACAATTTTTTATGTCACACGGTATTTGCACAGCGGTTTTTCAAGAGCAATTTCTTGGGAGAAAAATACATTTAAAAAAAAAAAAATTTCATGCAAAAAAAAAACACAATGCATAACCCATTTTTTAATTTTTTTTTGTAAAATATAAAAGATGATGTCAGGCCGGGTAAATAGATACCAAACATGTCACGCTTTAAAATTGCGCACGCCTGCGCATACATTTTTATGCAATAAAACACGATACATAACCCATTTTCTTTTGTAAAATATAAAAAGACGCCAAGTAAATAGATACCAAAAACATCACACTTTAAAATTGCGCACGCGCCTGTACAACGGTGAACAAACGATGTAAATTTAACTATTCATAGGCGGAGCTTTAAAAGCCTTTACAGGTGACCACTTTAGATGTACAGAGGAGGTCCGGTGCTGAAATTATTGCCCATAATCTGACGTTCGCGGTGATACCTCACATGTGTGGGACAAACGCTGTTTGAGTGCGTGTGGGGCCAACGCATACATTCGCATTTTAGTCGACGAAATGAATATTATTTTAGTCGACTGAAATACGACTAAAACTAAAACAACTGAGATGACTAAAATACGACTAAAACTAAAATGTCATTTTAGTCCTAAGACTAAAACTAAATCGAAATTTGCTGCCAAAATTAACAGTGGTGACACGCACACATTAAATTGACCCTGGTGGTGACACAGATCAGTCCACCGTCTGTCCCCCCTCCTCGGTCACAGTGACAGTCCCTTCTCCTCGCCAGGTTTTCCCTTCAGTCCACCCTGGTCCAATCAGGTTTAGTACTGAGCATGCGCAGTTCCAGTCCGGAGCTGCCTGAGACCATCCCGTGCCCGGCTTTGCCTTGCTCCCATCCCCCGTCCCATGTCCCCGCACACAGGTCTCCAGCCGCTCCACTCGGCTCCCTTGCACCATGAAAACACGCGGCGCGCCTCCGCCAGACCCGCCCCTCGCCGGCACCACCCAAACACACTGTAGCCGGCACTGGGATGGTCTCAGGCAGCTCCTGCGCATGCTCAGTACTAAACCGAACATCGCAGCCATTTTTTTTTTTTTTTTACTGGCAACCTTTTCCTGTCACTGTTATAGATAGGATTTCGCGCAAACACATGTGGTGAATAATAGTTAATACGTGTTGGCTGATAAATCACGTGAATAGTGTACAACCAATAAAAACAATAATAAAAGTGTCCAATAGTGATACAATAGAGAATGAAGGCTTCTAATTTCCAGTTAGGCAATGCAGTAATAAATCAGCTGGATGATGGACTTCCACAAATACTCAGTAGTCAAGTAAATTCCTTCCCTTTATAAAAGGTCTCCCATTGCCCTTACCTTAAAGGGCTTAAGATAAAGCCTTAGTGTAGATCTAGAAGTAGTTGGGTGGTATCCACTGGTTGTTGGTTCCTGGTGAGTGGATGCTTTAGCTGCTTCTAGTTCGGGGCAATTCAGGATCATGGGCTCCAGATCCCTGATGAAGTCACGAGGTCACGTGACGCAACGCGTAGGATCCCGCTAGCCATCGCTTACAACACTACACACTGCTTTGACCCAGAAGTGCTGTTAGTGTGAACCGGAAGCTTTGCACTAGGTGACGGCGTTCCGCCGCCATCTTTGTTTGTCAACGCCCCACACTGTATCCACAGTGTGGATGTTTTTATTCACCGTTTGGTAAGTGTTTTCCTTTGTGATTTAATAAAAATTTTTTATAAACGAACTACACCATTGGGAGCCCCCTTGTTCTTTTTTCCCTGCTCAGTTGGACTGGAGCCCATGATCCTGAATTGCCCCGAACTAGAAACAGCTAAAGCATCCACTCACCAGGAACCAACAACCAGTGGATACCACCCAACTACTTCTAGATCTACACTAAGGCTTTATCTTAAGCCCTTTAAGGTAAGGGCAATGGGAGACCTTTTATAAAGGGAAGGAATTTACTTGACTACTGAGTATTTGTGGAAGTCCATCATCCAGCTGATTTATTACTGCATTGCCTAACTGGAAATTAGAAGCCTTCATTCTCTATTGTATCACTATTGGACACTTTTATTATTGTTTTTATTGGTTGTACACTATTCACGTGATTTATCAGCCAACACGTATTAACTATTATTCACCACATGTGTTTGCGCTAAATCCTATCTATAACATTTATTTTTATGGTGATTAAGTGAGCACTATTGATTTTGCAGCACCACTTTCATGATTTTGCACACTTTTGATTTTTTAGCACGTTTATTTAGTAGCGCAGAGGTTCTACCACTTATTATCTTTTCCTGTCACTGGCATTTACTGGCAGGGGGAAAAGTGCCTGTTTTTTACTGTCTGTCAGTAAAAATACTGACGGTTGGCAACACTACTTTGGACTGTGGCGCATGTTTTTTGCTTAGGGTAAGGGTTGCGCTTCCTTATATATGGGGGGGGGGGGGGGGAGTTGATGCCGCGCATACTAAAGTTACGGTTATTTGGCCATATTAATGGCCTTTAAATGTGTTTTTTCTTTTTATTATGCTTAAAGTGGTGGGCCAGCTGAGGAGAAGACTGAAGATCACCGCGGTGTAGGAAGTGGCAGATTAGGACGATCTGCCTAGCAACAGCCATTTCTGGTAAGTTAAAACATTTTTTTTTTCTTTTTTTTTTTCATATTTTTAGGAACAGTTTGATGTAATTTTTTTTTTTTTTTTTTTAGGGTGGCCCTCCACTTTGAACATGTTTTTCTTTTTCTGTTTCGTGGTATTATACACGATCTCCGTCTTATAAACATCATACACATGCCAACAAAGCTGCTCCTGAAGAAGCGGAGTACTGTGGGCGAAACGTGTCGAGCATACTCCTATGATTGCTACAGTATCACTATTTCTCTCACTTGTATCCCTTTTTCTCAGGCTTGACAGAGTTTTAAAATTTCATGTTTTAAATACGTTGTTGTAAAACGCAATAAAAAAAATGTATCTTGTTTTTATCAATATGTGTTTATCCCAAATATTGTGGTGCCCCTAAAGTCCACTTCAGCCTCACAACGATTTGCTTCTATATTTTACAATGTTGCTTTTAATATTTTTTTCTTTTTTTTTTATTGCTGTCACAAGAAGTGTAAACATCCCCTGTGACAGCAACAGATACGTGACCGTTCATTTTATAGGAAGGATTTGGGGGGTCATATAATCTTTGTAAAGCTGAAGCTCTTATTAATGACTTCACCTCCGAAGATTTACCCCCCCCGCCCAACCCTCATGACCAAGCCATTCTTTTGCGATACGGCACTGCGTTACTTTAACTGACAATTGCGCGGTTGTGCAACGCTGTGCCGAAATAAAATTTGAGTCCTTTTTTTTTGCCCCACAAATAGGACTTTCTTTTGTTGGTATTTGATCGCCTCTGTGGTTTTTATTTTTTACGCTATAAACAAAAACATTTAAAAAATATATATATATTTTTTTACTTTTTTGCTATAAAACATATCCAATTAAAAAAAAAAATTTAAAAATCAAATGTTTTCATCACCAAAAAAAAAAAACAAAACATAATCATATGAAATAAAAATAATTAATTTTATTCAATGTAAAAAAAAAAAGTACATTCTGCTATAAAACATCCAATAATTTAAAAAAAAATCAAATTTTTTTATCAGTTTATTCTAATATATTAAATATAAGGTTAGGGCCGAAATAGGCACCACATCCCAATTGGAGGCAAATATGGGGATACAAAGAGCAAGACTTTAAAAAGGTGCCAAAAAAAACCAATCATATGAAATAAAAATTATGATTTTATTCAATATAAAAAAAAATGACATTCTGCTATAAAACATCCAATAATTTTTTTTTAAATAAATCTAATTTTTTTATCAGTTTATTCCAATATGTTAAATATAAGGTTAAGGCAGTGAAAGGGCCGAAATAGGCACCACATCCCAATTGGAGGCAAATATAGGGATACAAAGAGCGTGACTTTAAAAATGTGCCAAAAAAAAGAGTTTACAACATAATCACATGAAATAAAAATTATTATTTTATTCAATTTTTAAAAATATAGGGATACAAAGAGCGTGACTTTAAAAAGGTGCCAAAAAAAACCATAATCATATGAAATAAAAATTATTATTTTATTCAATTTTTAAAAATATAGGGATACAAAGAGCGTGACTTTAAAAAGGTGCCAAAAAAAACCATAATCATATGAAATAAAAATTATTATTTTATTAAATTTAAAAAAAAATTACATTCTGCTATAAAACATCCAATAATATTTTTTTTTAAAATCTATTTTTTTCATCAGTTTATTCCAATATGTTAAATATAAGGTTAGGGCAGTTAAGGGCCGAATTAGGCACCACATCCCAAATGGAGGCAAATATAGAAGTACAAAGAGCGAGAAGGTGCCAAAAAAAAAAAAAAGAGTTTACAACATAATCATATGAAATAAAAAATTATTATTTTATTAAATTAAAAAAAAAAATTACATTCTGCTATAAAACATCCAATTAAAAAAAATGTAAAAAATCTAATTTCTTCCATTTAGGCCAATATGTATTCTGCTACATATATTTGGTAAAATAAATAAGCATATATTGATTGGTTTGTGCAAAAGTTACAAACTATGGGATATTTCTATCTATTTCTATTTTTTTTTTATACTAGTAATGGTGGCGATCAGCGACTTATCGCGGGGCTTGCGATATTGTGGCAGACATGCTGACACCTGACACTTTGTGGGGACCAGTGACATTATTACAGTGATCGGTGCTAAAAATATGCACTGTCACTGTACTAATGACACTGGCTGGGAAGGGGGTTAAACATCTAGAGGCGATCAAAGGGTTAAATGTGTGCCTAGCCGGTGTTTATGTGCACTGTGGGGGAGGTGCTTTTACTTGGGGGAAGGCATGGATCCACGTCCCTTGCTTTGCAGGAACACAGGATCCATGCCTTCTCTACTGAGGAACACGGGATCCATGCCTTCCCTACTGAGGAACACGGGATCCATGCCTTCCCTACTGAGGAACACGGGATCCATGCCTTCCCTACTGAGGAACACGGGATCCATGCCTTCCCTACTGAGGAACACGGGATCCATGCCTTCCCTACTGAGGAACACGGGATCCATGCCTTCCCTACTGAGGAACACGGGATCCATGCCTTCCCTACCGAGGAACACAGGATCCATGCCTCCCCTACTGAGGAACAAGGGATCCATGCCTTCCCTACCGAGGAACACAGGATCCATGCCTTCCCTACTGAGGAACACGGGATCCATGCCTTCCCTACTGAGGAACACGGGATCCATGCCTTCCCTACTGAGGAACACGGGATCCATGCCTTCCCTACCGAGGAACACAGGATCCATGCCTTCCCTACTGAGGAACAAGGGATCCATGCCTTCCCTACCGAGGAACACAGGATCCATGCCTTCCCTACTGAGGAACACAGGATCCATGCCTTCCCTACTGAGGAACACGGGATCCATGCCTTCCCTACTGAGGAACACGGGATCCATGCCTTCCCTACTGAGGAACACAGGATCCATGCCTTCCCTAACAGGATCCATGCCTTCCCTACTGAGGAACACAGGATCCATGCCTTCCCTACTGAGGAACACAGGATCCATGCCTTCCCTACTGACAGAATGGCGATCAGCCTGTGTCCTGAACAATCGGTGGGTCTGCGGTGATCACAGCGGGGGCGGGCCCGGTGCACGCTCCAGACCCGGGAAGTGTCAGTTCACATACTAGGTACGCGATCTGCGCAGAGCAGCCGCCCTGCCGCAGTACATCTACGGTGGGCGGTCGTGAAGCGGTTAAAAATAATCCCTGGTGATCCTGCCATGGAGGTGCCTGGTTAAGCACTTCCTGTATGGGGTGACAATGCTCCACCCCTTTCTCCAAAATGTGCTGCGGTGTTGTCACCTTGTCACATGTCACCGTCTGCTGCTGAGCAAAAAGACACCGGGCCGACACTTAGAACTTGGCACCGTCCACCATTGGCACCATCAGGAAGCCATGATGGGCAGCCAATGCAAATGCATGAAGTGGCTGAAAGAGGCAGCAGAAGACCAGCAGCACCAAGAATGGGGGGGGGGGGGGGGATGAAAACAGGACTTTAGGATTTAACAAAAAACATGGCAGTTGTTATAATACACAGAGCACAGCGCACACTACTTTCACTGGGGGAAAAGGAAGTAAATGTAAAAAAAAGAAAGTAAATGTAAAAAAGGAAATACATGTTAAAAGGAGATAAATGTAAAAAAAAGAAATAAATGTAAAAAAGGAAATAAATGTAAAAGGAAATAAATGTAAAAAAAGTAAATAAATGTAAAAAGGAAATAAATGTAAAAGGGAAATAAATGTAAAAAAGGAAATAAATGTAAAAGGGAAATAAATGTAAAAAAGAAATAAATGTAAAAGGGAAATAAATGTAAAAAAGGAAATAAGTGTAAAAAGGGAAATACAAAGATTTTGAGTATAGCCTCGTGTAATCAAGGATAATTAGTCTTAGTGGCGTTCCATCATCTAAATTAGTATAGGGAAACAGGGAGGGGTGGGGGCAAGGGGACAGTGGCTGATGCTGACCCCATAACATTCCCACCCTAAGATTAGCTGGATTATCTCGGTACTCGATAGACAACAACATACATATTATGTAAAAAGGGGTTCATTAACATAGAGACTTACAAAGTGTACATTTTAAAATTGAAAAAACAGAAACTCAGGATTCCCCCAGTGGATATCTGTTATTACAAGATATAGAATGGTCTGGGTCTCGACTAGTTTCGCGGTTTTACCGCTTCCTCAGGAGGACCAATCTATTAAATAAAACATACAATAAAACACAGACATAATAAGGTACAATGATCATGAAACAGCGTATAGGACAAGGTAATAATAATGATGATGAAATAGCTTACCCAGTGAATAGGTGGACAACAAGCCGCCCAGATAAATTCCCCCCACGGCGGTTAAGGGGGATTGTGCGGAGATCTCTGAATGAAAGGCATAATACAGGTGAGGGGCCTAATAGGTTGCTGGTTGCAGGGTAAAGGAAAAAAAATGCGAATCACATAATAAAGGGGGCAGAAAAGGGGGGGGGGGGGAGAGGAAGAAAAAGAGGGGAGGGGAAACGGGGGAAAAAAGAGAGGGGGGAAATAGAAGGAAGGAAAGGGAATGGGAGAGGGACCAAGAGGGGGAAAGAGGGAAGAAGGAGCGGGGGAAAAAGGGGGGAGAAGGGAAGGAAAGGAGGGGAGGGAGAAAGTTGAAAAAAGTGGAAGGGGGAGGAAAAAATGGGGGGGGGGGAGAAAGAAACCGAGAGAGGGAAGGTAAGGGGCAGAAAAGGAGGGAGCAAGGTAGGAATCAGCAGGAAACAGGGGACAAAAGGGAGGGGAGGTGGAAAGGGGGGAGGGAAAGAGAGGAGGTGAACAAAGCCCTAAGTTGGTGAAAAATTAGGCATGGTATCAACACATAGTGTGGCTCACCGTGATACTTGTAATTGTATAAAGAGCTAATTTAGATACCACACCACATAGAGATTCCTGGTAATGTAGAGGCAGGATGGCAGTTTGGAAATAAGGACCCCTTGCCTTCCCTCTCTCGGTTTCTCTCTCCCCTCTCTTTCCCTCCTCTCTCTCTCCCCCCCCCCTTTTTTCCTCCCCCTTCCACTTCTTTTCAACTTTCTCCCTCCCCTCCTTTCCATCCCTTCTCCCCCCTTTTTCCCCCTCTCCTTCTTACCTCTTCCCCCCTCCCGGTCCCTCTCCCATTCCCTTTCCTCCTTTCCTTCCTTCTATTCCCCCCTCTCTTTTTTCCCCCCCGTTTCCCCTCCCCCCTTTTTCTTCCTCTTTCTCCCTTCCCCCCTTTTTCCGCCTCTTTTATTATGTGATTCGCAATTTTTTCTTTACCCTGCAACCAGCCAACCTATTAGGCCCCTCACCTGTATTATGCCTTTCATTAAGAGATCTCCGCACAATCCCCCTTAACCGCCGTGGGGGGAATTTATCTGGGCGGCTTGTTTCCGCTTGTTGTCCACCTATTCACTGGGTAAGCTATTTCATCATCATTATTAATACCTTGTCCTATACGCTCTTTCATGATCATTGTACCTTATCATGTCTGTGTTTTATTGTATGATTTGTTTCATAGATTGGTCCTCCTGAGGAAGCGGTAAAACCGCGAAACTAGTCGAGACCCAGACCATTCTATATCTTGTAATAACAGATATCCACTGGGGGAATCCTGAGTTTCTGTTTTTTCAATTTTAAAATGTACACTTTGTATGTCTCTATGTTAATGAACCCCTTTTTACATAATATGTATGTTGTTGTCTATCGAGTACCGAGATAATCCAGCTAATCTTAGGGTGGGAATGTTTATGGGGTCAGCATCAGCCACTGTCCCCTTGGCCCCACCCCTCCCTGTTTCCCTAAAAAGGGAAATAAATGTAAAAGGGAAATAAATGTAAAAAAAGGAAATAAATGTTAAAAATGAAATAAGTGTAAAAAAGAAAATAAATGTAAAAAAGGAAATAAATGTTAAAAATGAAATAAGTGTAAAAAAGCAAACAAATGTAAAAAAGGAAATGAATGTAAAAAGGAAATAAATGTAAAAAAGGAAATAAATGTAAAAGGAAATTAAATGTAAAAAAGGAAATACATGTAAATAGGAAATAAATGTGAAAAGGGAAATAAATATTAAAAATGAAATAAGTGTAAAAAAGGAAATACATGTAAAAGGAAATAAATGTAAAAAAGAAAAAAAGAAAATAAATGTAAAAAAGGAAATAAATTTAAAAACGTAAATCAATGTAAAAAGAAAATAAGTGTAAAAAAAGGAAATAAATGTAAAAAAGAAAATAAATTTAAAAAAGGAAAGAAATGTTAAAAAGGAAATAAGTGTAAAAAGGAAATAAATGTAACGGTTTCCATGAATCATGTTACATTTTGTTACAATTTGCAGCCTTGTATAGCAGAAAATTTCTGCGACCTTCAGAATGATAATTATAGCGGGATCAGACAGGCGCAGCCCTATCACCCAATCATTTAACACAATTATGTGCGCACAGTCCGCTTTTTCCGTCCCGCTATCCGCCGCTCCACGCCAGGCGTTCTCATCTACAACAGTAAATAATGATTTCGATCGCCACGTCTTGCGCAGTTCACCTGTCAGCTCGGTGAGGACGGGCAGCAGCTCTCGAGGAATTGAAAGGTGAGAAATGAGCAGAGCTGCAGGTGTTGGCCTGCGCAAAATTACCGCCCTGGCGCTGGCGCAGTGTGGCCACGTCAGGAGGCCGGTAGGGGAGAAGATTTGATAATTACTCAAAACTGACACAGAATCCGGGAAATAAAAATCGCCAACTTCCTCCAGCGATGAGCTGAAAGTGCGTGAGAATCAAAGGAAGGCTCTCCGTGCCGGTGACATGAAATATAGATGGGTCCCCATTAACAAGGCCGTAATTACCTGCCGAACGCGTTCCGTCCCCGTTCCCAGCAGTGCTAAAACATTCCGGTGATATATGCGTTGCCGCGCTTCATGATCGGCATGTTAACATTTTGTTAAGCTGAAAAGCACTTTAAATATCAGCTGGAAAAGACTGAAAAGAATGAATACTTTATAACAGACCTGTCTGTCATCCAGATTTTACCAAGAAACCACGTACAGCACCGAGTGCAGGCTATCCATCCGCTAAAAACTGGTGACACCACTGAGAGTGCAGCCTATCCATTCACTTGAGAGCAATGACATCACTGAGGATGCAGCCTATCCAATCGCTAGAGAGCGATGACATCACCGAGAATGCAGTCATCCAATCGCTAGAGAGGGGTGACATCACTGAGAATGCAGCCTATCCAATCACTAGAGAGCGGTGACATCACTGAGAATGCAGCCTATCTAATCACTAGACAGCGGCGACATCACTGAGAATGCAGCCTATCCAATCACTAGACAGCGGCGACATCACTGAGAATTCAGCCTATCCAATCACTAGAGAGCGGTGACATCACTGAGAATGCAGCCTATCCAATCACTAGAGAGCGGTGACATCACTGAGAATGCAGGCCTATCCAATCACTAGAGAGCGATGACATCACTGAGATGGTCGGGTAGAACACTCTTGTAGAAGTGATTCTGCTCAGGGGGATGGGGAGGATAGGCCGCGGCTCAGCAATGTCTCCGGACTATTCGATGCTCTCTCTCTGTAATCTTGTGGTTTGCAGTCAGTAGCTTCCCGGCATCGGCAGCCCCATTCCTGCCAGTCAGTTCTCCCGGAGTCGCCCGGTCCCAGCAGCGCCTGCTCAGACACATTACAGACTCCATTACACAGCCAGATTGACTGAAGACCGGAGCTTACAAATCTCCCCCCCCTTCCTGGAGCCACGTAATTATCACCCCCCGGGAAAGATGGAGAGGGGAAGGATAGGTAGAAGGGAGGGGAGGATAGGTAGAAGGGAGAGAAGGATAGGTAGAAGGGAGGGTAGGATAGGTAGAAGGGAGGGAGGGATAGGTAGAAGGGAGGGAGGGATAGGTAGAAGGGAGGGAAGGATAGGTAGAAGGGAGGGGAGGATAGGTAGAAGGGAGGGGAGGATAGGTAGAAGGGAGTGGAGGATAGGTAGAAGGGAAGGAAGGATAGGTAGAAGGGAAGGAGGGATAGGTAGAGTGGAGGGGAGAATAGGTAGATGGGAGGGGAGGATAGGTAGAAGGGAAGGAGGGATAGGTAGAAGGGAGGGAGGGATAGGTAGAAGGGAGGGGAGGATAGGTAGAAGGGAGGGGAGGATAGGTAGAAGGGAAGGAGAGATAGGTAGAAGGGAGGGGAGGGATAGGTAGAAGGGAGGGGAGGGATAGGTAGAGATAGGTAGAAGGGAAGGAGGGATAGGTAGAAGGGAGGGGAGGATAGGTAGAAGGGAGGGGAGGATAGGTAGAAGGGAAGGAGAGATAGGTAGAAGGGAGGGGAGGGATAGGTAGAGATAGGTAGAAGGGAAGGAGGGATAGGTAGAAGGGAGGGGAGGATAGGTAGAAGGGAGGGGAGGATAGGTAGAAGGGAAGGAGAGATAGGTAGAAGGGAGGGGAGGGATAGGTAGAAGGGAGGGGAGGGATAGGTAGAGATAGGTAGAAGGGAAGGAGGGATAGGTAGAAGGGAGGGGAGGATAGGTAGAAGGGAAGGAGGGATAGGTAGAAGGGAGGGAGGGATAGGTAGAAGGGAAGGAGGGATAGGTAGAAGGAATGGAGGGTTAGAGAGGGAAGGGATGGGGACATATAGAGAAGAGGTTCGGATGTCTCGAATACCCTTCCACAATGAATTCTGGGATGTGCGGAGCTGCATTGGACACTTTATTTGTTCAGAGCCCCCCCCCCCCCAGCGTACACCAGCCATGTGTGCAGCCATTATACATTGTAGATAAGATGAAATCTTGTGAAGGGTCGGGATAAAGCTGAGTGGGACTTGTCAGCCCCATAAGAGGCAGAAGCGGAACGCAGAGCTCTTACTGGCTGATTGAAAGGAATTTGCTGGGAATGAGAAGCAGTAATCCCTCTAAAATAACAGATCCGATGCTCTCTGTTTCATGCTCTGATTCCTGCGCTTGGCATCGTGTCCTCAAGCATGAGAGAGGTGCGATGCTCCCCCCTGACATACTGCGTCTCCGGCGTTCATATCAAGCATGTGCCATGCGGCGATAAGATGGCGTAGCGGGGATTACACCGACACAGGACCAGAATTTATCGCCTGACTATTTCCTGGCTGCTCAGTCAGAGGGAGAAGTTGAAGATGCTGCAATGCCATGGCTCTGATCATGTGACCTCCCACAATCCCTTAAAGCCTGACTTCAACCAAATTAAAGTGGGGGAGAGGTAACACTTCCTGTTTTAGCCTGTGACCCCATTAGGGAGATATCCCTCACTTCCTGTCCATGTGAAGGCGATACGAAAAGAATTATGGGAGACAGTTTAGGCTCGGTTCACACCGTACAGGTATGACGGAGCGCGGGCGCGTTTTCCATGTGTTCCCACGCGTTGCATTGGAATGAGCCACCCTATGCAAGAGAAATTTAGAAAAAATGTCCTCTTCCGAAATCACGGCTCACTGAACTGCATAATTCTGCTGCACCCGGCCTGGACTGGACTGGACTGGCATTGTGCTGGTCCTGCAATGGGTTTTCAACCCAACTATGATAGCTGCTCTCTCTGAAGGCAATTGCTGTAGATCGGGGTCTACACGCTTTTCAGTACCCGGGCCCCACTATATATTTCTATATATATATATATTCGCAGGCCGAAAAAAAAAACTATTTCTATAAATCAGTGATTATTGAAAGAATGGGTTTTATTAGGATTTTTTTTATTAGCATGGTGCGATTCAGAAAAGAAGAAGAAAGAAATTCCGTAAAACAAAGCAAAGTCCCCCCCTTACATCAGAGTCTCCATTAGAGTTGCTGCTTACATTAGTATCTCCAGAGTTCCCCCCTTACATCAGGGTCTCCATCAAAGCCCCTTCTTACGTTAGTGTATACATCAGGGTCCCCCTTTACATCAGACTTCCCCCCCTTACATCGGGCTTCCAATCAAAGTCTCCTCTTACATCAGTGCCCCCCCCCCCCTTCCATCAGGGTCCCCAACAGAGTCCCCCCTTTTCATCAGTGTCCCCATCAGAGTCTCCTCTTTCATCAGAGTCCCCCTTACATTAGTGTTATCAGCATAGTCCCCCTCACCACTGGGGGAGGGGGACTCTGACAAATACTGTTATAAGGGGGAACTCTGGTGGATACAGTGTGGCTGCAGATGGGTAGCAGTAGGGCAGGAGGTAGAGGGTGAAGCAGGTCTACACATAGGAATACAAGGTGATAAATCGATATGACATGATAAAGCAATACAATGTGGTAAAATGATACATTCTAATAAAATTTGATAAAAATTATACAATATATTAAAGTGTTCCAAGCTATTCGAACAATACAACATGATAAAATGATACGATGAGATAAAATGATACGATGAGATAAAATGATACGATGAGATAAAATGATACGATGAGATAAAATGATATGATGAGTTAAAATAATACAATGAGATAAAATAATACAACATGATAAAATGATACATTGAGATAAAATGATGCGATAAGATAAAATGATACGATGATATAAAATGATAGAACTAGACAAAATGATAAAATGATACCATGTGATAAAATGATACAACAAGTCAAAATGATACGATAAGATAAAACGATACAATGATATAAAATGATACGATGATATAAAATGATACGATGATACAATGGGTTAAAACGATACGATGAGATAAAATGATACAATGAGACAAAATGATACAATGAGATAAAATGAGACAAAATGACACGATGTAATAAAATAATACAATGAGATAAAATGATACAATGTGATAAAATGATACAATGTGATAAAATGATACAATGAGATAAAATGATACAATGTGATAAAATGATACAATGAGATAAAATGATACAATGTGATAAAATGATACAATGTGATAAAATGATACAATGAGATAAATTGGTACAGTGAGATAAAATGATGCGACTTCGGCTCTCCCGCAGGCCTGCATACAGCCCACTAGAGCTCAGCAGTGTGAGATTAGGGCTCGGTATTGCATTGCAATGTTCCCATCATGTCCGGCACGGAGAGCGAGCTGTCGGAGATTGCTCCTCCTGAAATACTAACTGAGAACTAATAAGTTCTAAGAGGGCGCTGAGCTGGAGGAGCCTAAAAATGCGGATTTTGATGATTAAGTGACACTTCATTTGTAAGCGCGCCGGCTCTTCCCCAGCCTCGTCTTCTCGGGTAATTTATTCTGAATGCGGCTGATCTATGGGCAGGCAGAAAATCCTAAACTTTGACACTTGAATGTGATATTTCAGCGAACGTTCGGCGCTCCCTGCTAATTACACCACCACTCACCAACTATCAATAATAATTTGGCATTGCAGCTTTCGTAAATAGATTGCACTTGATGCCGAGCGCCGCGGCTTGGCACGCAGACCTCTGCTCTGGCTTTTGACTCGGCGGAGGATAAGGGAGAGGCTCCGCCATTTCCAGCCTTGATTGGCTTAAATAATTCCATCTGTCACCCGTAAATTCACATTACGTTCCAGGTTTCGGTTTATTGGAAAGGCGCAGAGATTCGGCCACTCCAGGGACTCACACTGCTTTCTTCAATCTTCTACCTTCAGCCACGATGGCCATCCAAAAGGAAGAACAATAATAGACATGGCCCCTCACCAGCCAATAAAAGGGCCAGCCGCACGAAATGCACATCTGCCTCTCGGGTCTCTGAGTTCTCGGATTCCTCCTGGATATATAAATTAGATGTAGTCTCTGACTGAATGATGTTTGTGCACCAGGGGAGTAGATAGGGAGGGGGATGGGGGGGTCCAAACCCCCCCTATCCCAGAGCATCTATGGTGCAGCTGCTAGTGATTCAGTCCCCAAGACAAAATTAACCCCACCCATGGTTCTTCTCGGGCCTGCCCGGGGACTTGGTGGTCCCTCCAAGACCTCACCCTCTTGCCAAAGTGGCCATCACACGACACCTCTAATTTCATGGTAACCGCCCACTTGTTGCCCCCTTTTTACTGTAATGATGTCTTATTCAGTTACTACGCAGGTGCAGTTATGGTGACACTGTGATTCCGGGACCTTGCCCGACTTATGGGTCTGGGGTTCAAGATGTCAGATTGTTCTGGAAAATCCAGCATATATGGCATCTATGGTTCCCTGATGGTGACAACAGTGGGCCAACAGTGGAGACAGAGCGTTGTCACCCTATTACAGGAAATTAAAGGACCTTCATGGTAGGATCACCAGGGACCACTTACGGCATGTACAATAACTCAAATTAGGGTGACACTGTGATCCCAAATATTGGGACTGAGGTCCATGTTGTGGGAATGTCCCAGCCAATCCAGGAGAGATGACATCTATGGTTTATTGATGGTGACAACAATGGAGACAAAGCATTGTCACCCTATTACAGGAAATGCCTAAACAAGGATCTTCATGGCAGGATCACCAGGGATCACTTAGAGCATCAACAGTAATTCAAATTAGGGTGATCCCAATTATTGGGACTGGAGTTCCATAATGTAGGAATGTCCCTGCCAATCCAGGAGACATGACATCTATGGTTTCTTCATGGTGACAACAGTCGACCTTGACTGAGTGTGGAAACGGCCGTTTGGAGTCTCCATTGGAAGCCCATGTGACAGGGTGGCAGTGAAAGAACATAAATGGGGATAGAGCGTTGTCACCCTATTACAGAGATGCCTAAACAAGGACCTTCATGGCAGGATCACCAGGGATCACATAGGGCACGTGCAGTAACTCAAATTTGCGTGATGTTGTGATCCTGGGACTCTGACAATGAAGTCTGAGGTCCAAGATGCGGGACTGTCCCAGCCGATCCAGGAGAGATGCTATCTATGGGTTCCTGATGGTGACAACAATGGACCTTGCCTGTGTAATGTGTGTTGAGACATCCACTTGTAGTCTTCATTGGAAGCCCATGTGACAGGGTGACAACACATTGGGAGACAGGGGCAGCTTGTGGTCACCCTATTACAGGAAGTGCTCTAACAAGGACCTTTGGAGCAGTATCTCAAGGGATAATTGTAAGAAAATCTGCAGATTTATAAAGATTGAAATGACATTAAGATGTCAGATCTTCCCTGAGATTGAGTGTTGGAGATCACACATGGTGGAATGTATCTCATGAAATGGAGAAGACACCAGGAGAAGAGTCAGAGCGCCCCTCACAGGTATGGAGATAGAGAAGAACCTGGTCAGCAGGACAACACAATGAACATTTTCCCCAACTCTTCATTGCTATAGGAGGCAAGAGAGCCAACATGCCGGTTCCTGGAACCCGGACACACCGGCCAAGTCCATTCCTCCCGAATATCCTCCTTACCAAAACCATAGAGATGATAGAAATAAATCCATCACTACACAACTGAGCTGAGACAACAACGCCCAATCAAAACTGGAATTTCATAGAAGAGACTCACAAAGCATCAGACACAAATATCCCATGTGATTATTACGGGGGCGGGACTTCTATCATCCAACCAAATCTCACCATTCTGATTGCACTTATCTGATACCTAGTCACGGTGCAAATTATGGTGATATTCTTATCCTCCAATAATAATCCCATGTACATCCACTACTAATAGTCCTGTAATCTATATTACATCTATATATGTGTTTTTCTGCCTCCTTGTAATGTCCTCTGTGAGCTCCCAAACCTTTCCATTTCCTCCTTACTTCTGTTTGTTTGCACGTTAGCTGTGATCCTGTACACTGCTCTATGCAAATTACAAATCCCATAGTCCCTAAACCCATAGTCTATAGTCCCATAGTCCATACTCCCACAGTCCCTAGTCTATAGTCCATAGTCCCATACTTCTACAGTCCATAGTCCAATAGTCCATGAGCTATAGTCCAATAGTCCATGAGCTATAGTCCCACTGTTCCTAGTCTATAGTCCCATACTTCTACAGTCCATAGTCCCATAGTGCATGATCCATAGTCCCACAGTTCATAGTCCATACTCCCACAGTCCCTAGTCTATAGTCCCATACGTCTACAGTCCATAGTGCCATACTTCTACAGTCCATAGTTCCATAGTCCATGATCCATAGTCCCGCAGTCCTAGTCTATAGTCCCATACTTCTACAGTCCATAGTCAGTATAGTCCATGATCCATAGTCCCACAATTCATAGTCCATACTCCCACAGTCCCTAGTCTATAGTCCCATACGTCTACAGTCCATAGTGCCATACTTCTACAGTCCATAGTCCCATAGTCCCTTACTTCTACAGTCCATAGTCCATGATCCATAGTCCCATAGTCCATGATCCATAGTCCCACAGTCCTAGTCTATAGTCCCATACTTCTACAGTCCATAGTCTCATAGTCCATGATCCATATTCCCACAGTACATAGTCCTGCAGTCCCATAGTCCATGATCCATAGTTCCATAGTCCTGAGACCCTAATCTATAATACCTAGTCCCTGGTACCTAGACATAGTCCCTAGTCCATAGTACATAGTCCCTAGTCCATAAACCACAGTCCATAGTTCATAGTTGCATAAATCTTAGTCCATAGTACATAGACCATAATGCATTGTCCCTGGAACCTAGTCATAGTCCCTAGGCCATAGTACATAGTCCATAGTCCATAAACCACAGTCTATAGTTCATAGTACATAGATCATAATACCTTGTCCCTGGCACCTAGTCATAGTCCAAAGTTCACAGTACCATATTCCATAGTCTATAGTCCATAGCTCATAGTCCACAGTTCCAAAGTTCCTAGACCCTAGAGAGCAGAGTTCTATAGTCCATAGTTGCAAAATCCCAGGTCCATATTACACAAACCCTAGTCCATAGTACATAGACCATAATGCCTTGCCCTGATACCTAGTCATAGTCCATAGTCCATAAACCACAGCCTATGGTCCCATACTCTACAGTTCCATACTTCCTAGACCCTAGCCTAGTCCACAGACCGGAGTTCTATAGTCCACAGCTCACAGCCTGTCTCAGGAGGAGGCCACGTTCCGACATACAGGGGGACGATGGAGAAGGAACGTAGCCACCCTCTACCAGGAGGTCAGATCACAGGAGGCGGAAAGCAATAGAAGGGACTCTATGAGTTACAAATATTGAAATATATACCTGAATAGAATTGTATTTTTTATACCAGAGTTTAGGGTCACTTTCATCATCACATCTTCATTTCACTACATTTGTAACAAAATGTAAAAAAGAGACATGTTGACTTCAGTGGTGAATGTTGTCCTCCGCCCCCCAGCTCCGCCCCCCGCGCCGCTCCTGGAAGGTTTCGGATTGCCCCGCCCTGTCTGGCTGCACCACATGCTGCAGTTTTATGTTCAGGGAATTGGGAAATGCTGGAATGTCACATGGAGTACAATCGATGTTCAGCACCTCCGGGAGGGACAGCTCCAATCCTCACCACAAAGCGAGAACTTCATCTCAGCCAACCAGCCAAATCAGATTTGTACCGACTCCTCTCCTGGACCCAAATCTCTTCCTCTGATTTCACTGCACACTGTGAGATTCTCACCATGTGCAGTAGAAGCTGGAGCAAGTAAACAAAGTTACAATGTACAGTCTGATCACTGGGGGAGGGGAGACTGAGGAAATGACTCCTCCTCCGTCTACAAAGTTACAATGTACAGTCTGATCACTGGGGGAGGGGAGACTGAGGAAATGACTCCTCCTCCTTTTACAAAGTTACACTGTACAGTCTGATCACTGGGGGAGGGGAGACTGAGGAAATGCTTCCCCCTGCCTGCAGCAGACTGATGACATCATCCCAGCCTAGGCACAGTCACCTACTGGAGCTCCAGGTTGGCTTTTTAATGATATCAGGCGGGGCTTTTCTGAACAATCATCCCGACTCTGGCGGTATATTGGGAAGTTATATTTACAGATTTGTAGAATACGGACAGAACTTTAATATCGGATTTTCTGGTCTTCTGTACATAATGTTAAAGCCGCACTCCGGCCAGAACTGAAACTGAAGCTCTCAGATGTTCAGCCAGGTCTGATGTTGGCGGATTTCTTCCTCTGCTGGGTGCGGCACAGACATCGGCGCAGTTCCTGGCGTTACAAATAAGGATATAAAGCCAACAGCCTTTAATCAGTGGAAAGACGACGGGGGGGGCGATAAAGGGTGAAGGGTCTTCGCTGTTCTGGTTTACGGCTCGTCATAAAACATCCCGCCGGAGATTAATAGGTAAAAGTGCGAAAACATCAACAACAATATTAGCCGGGAAAAAGTTATGTGATAAGAAATCGGAAAAACGACGGAGCGCCGCAAACAACGCAACTAAATCTGCCCCACCCACCATTGTGATGATCACCAGAGCTTTATATGACTTTCTCCAACTTCTAATACACATTGTGAGAAGTTCACTCCTTCACAGAACTTTGTTACAAATAAATATGTGAAAGGTGTGGGGGGGGGAGGGGGCATTTGTATTCAGCCCCCTTTACTCTGATACCCCTAACTAAAATCTAGTGGAACCAATTGCCTTCAGAAGTCACCTAATTAGTAAATAGAGTCCACCTGTGTGTAATGTAATCTCAGTATAAATACAGCTGTTCTGTGGAGCCCTCAGAGATTTGTTAGAGAACCTTAGTGAACAAACAGCATCATGAAGGCCAAGGAACACACCAGACAGGTCGGGGATAAAGTTGTGGAGAAGTATAAAGCAGGGTTAGGTTATAAAATAATCTCCCAAGCTTTGAACATCTCACGGAGCTCTGTTCAATCCATCATCGGAAAATGGAAAGAGTATGGCACAACCACAAACCTACCAAGACATGGCCGTCCACCTAAACTGACCGGCCGGGCAAGGAGAGCATTCATCAGAGAAGAGCTAAAAGGTCCATGGTAACTCTGGAGGAGCTACAGAGATCCACAGCTCAGGTGGGAGAATCTGTCCACAGGACAACTATTAGTCGTGTTCTCCACAAATCTGCCCTTTATGGAAGAGTGACAAGAAGAAAGACATTGGTGAAAGAAAGTCATAAGAAGTCCTGTTTGTAGTTTGTGAGAAGCCATGTGGAGGACACAGCAAACATGTGGAAGAAGGTGATCTGGTCAGAGGAGACCAAAATTCAACTTTATGGTCTAAAAGTAAAACGCTATGTGTGGGGGAAACTAACACTGCACATCACCCTGAACACACCATCCCCACCGTGAAACATGGTGGTGGCAGCATCATGTGGTGGGGATGGTTTTCTTCAGCAGGGACAGGGAAGCTGGTCAGAGTTGATGGGAAGATGGATGGAGACAAATACAGGACAATCTTAGAAGAAAACCTGTTAGAGTCTACAAAAGACTTGAGACTGGGGGGGGAGGTTCACCTTCCAGCAGGACAACGACCCGAAACATCCAGCCAGAGCTACAATGGAATGGTTTAGATCAAAGCATATTCATGTGTTAGAATGGCCCAGTCACAGTCCAGACCTAAATCACATTGAGAATCTGTGGCAAGACTTGAAAATTGCTGTTCACAGACGTTCTCCATCCAATCTGACAGAGCTTGAGATATTTTACAAAGAAGAATGGGCAGAAATGTTCTCTCTAGATGTGCAAAGCTGGTAGAGACATCCCCAAAAAGACTTGTAGAGAAAGGGGGTTCTACAAAGTATTGACTCCGGGGGGCGCCATACAAATACCCCTCCCCCACACTTTTCACATATTTATTTGTATCATTTATCATTTTCCTTCCACTTCACAATTATGTGACACTTTGTGTTGGTCTATCACATAAAATCCCAATAAAATACATTTATGTTTTTGGTTGTAACGTGACAAAATGTGGAAAATTCCAAGGGGTATGAATACTTTCCAGGCACTGTATCTATTTATCTATCTAATACACATTTTTTTACTAATATATATATACACACACACACATATATATTTGTTTTTAATGATTATAATTATATACAGTACATATATTTCATATAGACATATACAGATAAAAATGCTGAGAGTGTATACAGAGTTCAACATAAGCTGTTTGAAAGGCGATAGGACAAAACAGACCACACAGGGAACCATCCCGCCTGCAGAGTGAATAATCGCTCGTCGGGGTCAAAGCCCAAATGGCAAACTAAAGAACATATTAATGCATCTCATCTGTAATTTTATCAAAAACAAAAAGCAAGTATATAACAAAATTTCAGCACAGCATCAAACATAGAAGACCAAGTCGTCACGAAATAGGAAAAGAAAGAAAGAAGAATGGAAGGATAAAAAGGAAAAGGGAGTAAAAAGGGGGGGGGGGGGTAATGAGAAGGGGGGAGGAGGATTAGAGGAGGGAAAAAGGGGAGACTCTCACTCCAAGTGTATGCCCGAAGCACATTCCCTAGAAGAGGTAAATAGAGTCCAATAGAACCACTTCCGGTTGAATTTTACCTCTTTACCCCGAAGCGAGGCAGTGATATTCTCCATGAATATTTTCCACTGAATGAATTTCAGTCATTTTAGTAAACCACCTGGAGGGGGCGCTATCCTGTTTCCAGAGTAGCGGTATGCAGGCCCAGGCAGCAACCAACAGGTGGATCAAGAGAGAATTTTTATAACATTTATAGCGAGAGGTCAGAGGGGTGTAGGAGGTACCTGCCTGGGTCAACCCCTAGGCCAACATCCATCAGCTGTTTGATAGTCCTCCTAACTTGAGACCAAAAATCGGTGGACTTGCTACGCAGCCAGAATACATGTAGGATGGTCCCCTGCTCCTCCTTGAAATGCCAACAAGTATTCAACACTTCTGGGTGGGGTTGGGACCCTATACCAAGCGGGTGACCATTTTATACCCCAACACTTGCCATTTGCTTGCCATGGAGGAGTGGTGAACAAAGCACGTAATACGGTGAGAACTCCCTACCCAGATCCCACTCCCATTGTAGTAGATACGGGGGGTACAAAAGATTCAGCAGGGCAGCTTAAAAAAGCGATGGAGAACCTTGGCACCCCAGATGTTTTGCAACTATATTTCCCATGATGCTCAACTACACCGCAGAGTGGATGAGCATCATGGGAAATGTAGTTCCAAAACATCTGGGGTGCCAAGGTTCTCCATCACTGGAGCCTTAGAAGTTTATAGGTATCAGACCACATAGGATGGATGTGGGGTCCGGGACCAAACAGAGATCTTTTAATAGAAGTATTAGGGCGATCGTTAATTCCACGACGATATAAAGAAAATGGATAAGCTGCTGTAATTACCAGATGTCTAAGGGTGGCAAAAAACAGCTCCTGAGTGACAGACGGAGCTTTTACCTCCCCACCAGAAATAAAAGTCACAAAATGCCACAAAACATAAGTTGCTTGAACCTCACATCTGTTAACCCCGGAGGAAAAGTAGGGCTGCCAAGCACTGGGTATAATCAAGAGGGGGCAGAGTCTGAGATGACGCCATCCTTACACCGTTGTAAGACCCCCCCAGGTTAGCTCCTATAAGAGGATGACTACTGAAGACACGCAAGTTGAAAGGTCCAAGCTAGGCTATAAACATTGTAGGGGAATGTCTGTGGAAGATTGTTCAGGATCGAGTCACTGCTTGAGACCTGTTCAGGATCGAGTCACTGCTTGAGACCTGTTCGGGATCGAGTCACTGCTTGAGACCTGTTTGGGATCGAGTCACTGCTCGAGACCTGTTTGGGATCGAGTCACTGCTCGAGACCTGTTCGGGATCGAGTCACTGCTTGAGACCTGTTCGGGATCGAGTCACTGCTCGAGACCTGTTCGGGATCGAGTCACTGCTCGAGACCTGTTCGGGATCGAGTCACTGCTCGAGACCTGTTCGGGATCGAGTCACTGCTCGAGACCTGTTCGGGATCGAGTCACTGCTCGAGACCTGTTCGGGATCGAGTCACTGCTCGAGACCTGTTCGGGATCGAGTCACTGCTCGAGACCTGTTCGGGAGCGAGTCACTGCTTGAGACCTGTTCAGGATCGAGTCACTGCTCGAGACCTGTTCAGGATCGAGTCACTGCTCGAGACCTGTTCAGGATCGAGTCACTGCTCGAGACCTGTTCAGTATCGAGTCACTGCTCGAGACCTGTTCAGGATCGAGTCACTGCTCGAGACCTGTTCAGGATCGAGTCACTGCTGGACACCTGTTCAGGATCGAGTCACTGCTGGAGACCTGTTTAGGATCGAGTCACTGCTTGAGACCTGTTCAGGATCGAGTCACTGCTTGAGACCTGTTCAGGATCGAGTCACTGCTCGAGACCTGTTCAGGATCGAGTCACTGCTTGAGACCTGTTCAGGATCGAGTCACTGCTCGAGACCTGTTCAGGATCGAATCACTGCTTGAGACCTGTTCGGGATCGAGTCACTGCTTGAGACCTGTTCAGGATCGAGTCACAGCTTGAGACCTGTTCAGGATCGAGTCACTGCTTGAGACCTGTTCAGGATCGAGTCACTGCTCGAGACCTGTTCAGGATCGAATCACTGCTTGAGACCTGTTTAGGATTGAGTCACTGCTCAAGACCTGTTCAGGATTGAGTCACTGCTTGAGACCTGTTTAGGATCGAGTCACTGCTCGAGACCTGTTCAGGATCGAGTCACTGCTTGAGACCTGTTCAGGATCGAATCACTGCTCGAGACCTGTTTAGGATCGAGTCACTGCTCGAGACCTGTTCAGGATCGAGTCACTGCTTGAGACCTGTTCAGGATCGAGTCACTGCTCGAGACCTGTTCAGGATCGAGTCACTGCTCGAGACCTGTTCAGGATCGAATCACTGCTTGAGACCTGTTTAGGATTGAGTCACTGCTCGAGACCTGTTCAGGATCGAGTCACTGCTTGAGACCTGTTCAGGATCGAGTCACTGCTTGAGACCTTTATCTCTACACCAGGAGAGTGCTCTAGCCAGATGAACGGAGCAAAAATAGCAAAGAGGGTTTGGGAAAACCATTCCTCCGAATATCTTCGGCAGGGATAGGCAAGAATGTGAAAGACGAGGGCGGGATGATAGGATATATATATATATATATATCTCTATCTATCTATCTATCTAACTATATATACAGTATATATCTTACATTACATGTTTATTATTCAACACTGAATCTGCACACCTGACTCTCTGCTGCAGCATTCTCTCCACAATCCATAGATGAGGCCCCGTCCCTAATAATAATAATAATAATAATAATAAATGGCCTCTCACCCATCTGTACCACCATTAAAGCAGGGGCCGCGCTCTCCAATTCTTTTTATAATTGCGCTTTTTACGTCTAACGACTTTTCTCAGGCCCGAGGAAAAACGGCGTTTACGTAAATGACAGCACTGATGGAAAATTAAATTGTTTTCATTAAGACAATTTATGGCACAAATGAAAATGGTGTGAAGCTCGCGGAGCGGCTTTCACCGGGGTGGAGGCGGGGCTCCGATCAGCGGACATGACACCACCCCCCTGATCACCGGGAAGGAAGATATAAAAATAATGTGTGTTTTGGTGAATGTGTCACCTGATGGTTGGGTATAGAAGGATAGAAGAAACAAACTGAGAATACGATAAGAAAGATAGAAATGTGTCTGCAGTTATAAAACATGTGTGTGTGATAATCAGGGATCCAGGAGGAAGTCCTATTACTTAGAGATGGCGTCAACACGCTACATGCCAAGAACAGGCGATGGAAAGGCGGTGGACACAAATCTCCACAGGATTTCAAAAGGGTGGCCAAAGTCATTCATTTTGCCAACGCGTTTCGAGGCATGGGCTTGTCAGCTCACCACAAACCATGGACCCCTTAGAAGAAAGGGTTCAACTGAATGGAGAAATTCGGGTGTAGAAGGCCAATAAGAGAGCTAAATCATTTTTAATTGTTCAATTGGTGACAGCAAGAAAAGCAATGTACAGCCAACGTGTTTCGGGGAGCCACAAAATCCCCCTTCATCAGGGCTGAAGAGAAAAAAATATGACAGTGAAGGCAAATTCCTGCTATAAAAGAAATCATATAGAAAAAAGAACAAAGACAACATGACCGTTACCACCGTTAGGTTACGTAATACTAAGGCTTGTCTATAAGTTAGAAATGTTGATGAGATTAAAGCAGTTATACTCCTGGGGGGTCAGCGCTATGATCAAACTTTGGTGTATATTGATGAAAATAATGGCACTAGGTGAGAACGTGGAGGATGTTTTTAGTACATCCAGGGAGTGGCATTGCGTGGGCGTGGCCACAAGAACGAGCGCCCTGTGTGCAAAATTCCTAGGGGTGCAAAATTAGTAGGGATTTGGGGTGAGGAGAGGCGGGAGATTGGTCATGTTCCAGTCCTGTAAGAGGCACGCTCCCCCCTCACTATCTCCCTCGTAAGGCTGTGTGGACGGATCAAGCAGGGCGGATCTAGATCAGAGTGGGCGGAGTTGAGGAGTGGCCGTGCACTGTTTGGTGCAGTGGAGGATGACTCTTGTCTTTCTTTTCCTTCCTCTCTGGGACCACCGCCAACCAGCACACCATGCACTGGAACCACCAGGGAGGGAAAAATGGATTTGGGTTGCACAATGAGGGGATGGAGGAACTGGGGTACACAATGGAGGGTGTATGGAGTTGGGGTGCACAATAAGGGGATAGAGGGACTGGGGGTGCACAATGGAGGGTGTATGGAGTTAGGGTGCACAATGAGGGGATGGAGGGACTGGGGGTGCACATTGGATGGTGTATGGAGTTGGGGAGCACAATGAGGGGATGGAGGGACTGGGGGTGCACAATGGAGGTTGCATGGAGTTGGGGAGCACAATGAGGGGATGAAGGGAGTGGGGTGCACAATGGAGGGTGTATGGAGTTGGGGGGAGTGGGGTGCACAATGGAGGGTGTATGGAGTTGGGGAGCACAATGAGGGGATGAAGGGAGTGGGGGTGCACAGTGAGGTGGTGGAGGGTGTTCACTTAAAAAAGTTCATGGAGTGGTTGAGAAAGCCAGGTGCACAGGAGAACTTGGGTAAGGCACAGGTTCTTCTACTATGTATCATATACTGTATATACTTTATACCCTGATCAACTATAACATTATGACCACCCACTTAATACTGAGTAGGACCCTTTTCTGCCACCAAAACAGCCCTGTCCGATCCAGCCATAGACTCCTCTAGACCTCTGAAGGTACGCTGTGGTATCTGGCACCAAGCTGTCAGTAGCAGATCCTTCTAAGTCCTGTAAGTTTGGAGGTGGGCCTCCATGGATTGGACTTGTTTTTCCAGCACATCCGAGCAACTCCAAAAATTGCAGCTCTTGTGGGATGTTCCCGGTCTGCAGTGGTCAAGGCTAACCAAAAGTGTTCCAAAGAAGGAAAACCAGC
Organism: Aquarana catesbeiana; assembly: GCF_042186555.1. NCBI lineage: Eukaryota > Metazoa > Chordata > Amphibia > Anura > Ranidae > Aquarana > Aquarana catesbeiana. Next base: position 3,513,499 of record NC_133332.1, read on the forward strand.
CAACCGGTGACGGGGTCATGGGCAGCCTACAATGGGGCATGTGAGCATCAGATCTGAACCACGGAGAAATAGAAGAAGATGGCCTGGTCTGATGGATTCAAGAATGGTTTGAGGAACCCAACAACAATCTTGAGGTGTTGACTTGGCCTCCACATCTCAATCCAACCGAGCATCTGTGGGATGTGTTGGAAAAACAAGTCCGATTCCATGGAGGCCCCACCTCACAACTTGCAAGACCTAAAGGATCCGCTAGTGATGGCTTGGTGCCAGATACCACAGCGTACCTTCAGAGGACTAGAGGGTCTGGACAGGTTATGGTGGGCGGTCATAATGGATGGAAGGGAGTGCTAGCAGTCCAGGGGTTGGGGGGGTGGCGCAATACTTGGGTGCTGTCGATCCACACTTACACCCCTGCTTTCAGGACTAGTGGGCAGGTTTAGGGTTTGGACCCATTTTACAGACCCGGGAGGAAGACGGAACACTTTGGAACTTTTTGTCTGCTCAGTGAATTTCGTATTTAGAAATGGATCTCGTCATCGCCGCACAAACCTGCTTACTGGGTACAAAAATTGCGGAGACAATAAATATTGCATTTCCTGAAAAACCCAGAACAGCATCGCAGCACAAACACACCAGCAATTATCTCATAATAGGAATGAAGAAAAAATAAAAGAGATTGCAGCGGTTCAGCTGGCGCGGCGCTCATTGTTTCCCAGCTGTGGTTGGCGGCAGCACAATAAATCACTCTGCTGCATATAGTACAATGACTCCTCCATGTTATATCTGCCCGGCCTGCTGATACAGCAACTCCCCGTCCCTCCCGGACAACTCATATTTATTCCCCTCCCCCATCTTCCTCCATGGATCCGGACCGTGGATTAAAGTGGACCCAACGTCTTCACCCCGAGCCCAATGATGTCTTATACACTAAACATATCGCTTCATGGTGATTGCCTGCATGCTGAGCAATGGAACCCTTCCAAGTATTCATTATCACAGCTGACAATCCCTTCATCTGTTTCCCTTTCCGGAAGGACAGCACCGTATTTGTTTAGGCATCATCCAGGATCACCATCTATTCCTTGGATCGAGATGCTTCCTCCTCCTTCTACAAAGTTACAATGTATAGTCTGATCACTGGTGGAGGGGAGACTGAGGAAATGCTTCATCCTCCTTCTACAAAATTACAATGCACAGTCTGATCACTGAGGGGGGGGGGACTGAGGAAATGCTTCCTCCTCCCTTCTACAAAGTTACAATGTACAGTCAGATCACTGTAGAAGGAGGAGGAAGCATTTCCTTGGGTCTCCCCTCCCCCAAAGTTACAATGTACAGGCTGGGGACCATGAAATAGCTTGTAGAACATATATGGCTACAGTGGAACAGTCTATTGGTTCACAACTGGGGACCATGAAGTAGCTTGTAGAACATATATGGCTACAGTGGAACAGTCTATTGGTTCACAGCTGGGGACCATGAAGTAGCTTGTAGAACAGATATGGCTAGACTGGAACAGTCTACCAGTTTAAGACTGGGGACCATGAAGCAGCTTGTAGAATAGAGATGGCTAGAGTGGAAAAGTCTATTGGTTCACAGCTAGGGATACTGAAGCAGCTTGTAGAACAGATATGGCTAGACTAGAAGTCTAGGGGTTCAAGACAGGGGACCATGAAGTAGCTTGTAGAACAGATATGGCTAGACTGGGACAGTCTACAGGTTCATGGCTGGGGACCATGATGTATCTTGTAGAACAGATATGGCTACACTGAAACAGTCTATTGGTTCACAGCTGGGGACCATGAAGTATCTTGTAGAACAGATATGGCTAGACTGGAACAGTCTACAGGTTCATGGCTGGAGACCATGAAATAGCTTGTAGAACAGATATGGCTAGAGTTGGACAGTCTATTGGTTCACAGCTGGGGACCATGAAGTAGCTTATAGAACAGATATGGCTAGACTGGACCAGTCTACAGGTTCGTGGCTGGGCACCATCAAGTAGCTTGTAAAACAGATATGGCTAGACTGGAACAGTCCATTGGTTCACAGCTGGGGACCATGAAGCAGTTTGTAGAACAGATATGGCTAGACTGGAACAGTCTATAGGTTCATGGCTGGGGACCGTGAAGTATCTTGTAGAACAGATATGGCTAGACTGGAACAGTCTACAGGTTCATGGCTGGGGACCATGAAATAGCTTGTAGAACAGATATGGATAAAGTGGGACAGTCTATTGGTTCACAGCTGGGGACCATGAAGTAGCTTGTAGAACAGATATGGCTAAACTGGAACCGTCTACAGGTTCACGGCTGGGGATCATGAAGCAGTTTACAGAACAGAGATGGCTAGACTGGATATCTACGGGTTCAAAACTGGGGACCATGAAGCAGCTTGTAGGACAGATATGCTAGACTGGAATAGTACACAGGTTCATGGCTGGGGACCATGAAGTAGCTTGTAGAACAGATATGGCTAGACTGGAAGTCTACGGGTTCAAGATGGGGGACCGTGAAGTAGCTTGTAGAACAGATATGGCTAGACTGGGACAGTCTACAGGTTCATGGCTGGGGACCATGATGTATCTTGTAGAACAGATATGGCTAGACTGAAACAGTCTATTGGTTCACAGCTGGGGACCATGAAGTATCTTGTAGAACAGATATGGATAAAGTGGAACAGTCTACTGGTTCACAGCTGGGGACCATGAAGTATCTTGTAGAACAGATATGGCTAGACTGGAACAGTCTACAGGTTCATGGCTGGGGACCATGAAATAGCTTGTAGAACAGATATGGTTAGAGTGGGACAGTCTATTGGTTCACAGCTGGGGACCATGAAGTAGCTTGTAGAACAGATATGGCTAGACTGGACCAGTCTACAGGTTCGTGGCTGGGCACCATGAAGTAGCTTGTAAAACAGATGTGGCTAGACTGGAACAGTCCATTGGTTCACAGCTGGGGACCATGAAGCAGTTTGTAGAACAGAGATGGCTAGACTGGAACAGTCTATAGGTTCACGGCTGGGGATCATGAAGCAGTTTATAGAACAGAGATGGCTAGACTGGAACAGTCTACAGGTTCATGGCTGGGGATCATGAAGAAGCTTGTAGAACAGATATGGATAAAGTGGAACAGTCTATTGGTTCACAGCTGGGGACCATGAAGCAGTTTGTAGAACAGATATGGCTAGACTGGAACAGTCTATAGGTTCACGGCTGGGGATCATGAAGCAGTTTATAGAACAGAGATGGCTAGACTGGATATCTACGGGTTCAAGACTGGGGACCATGAAGCAGCTTGTAGAACAGATATGGCTAGAGTGGAACAGGATCAGTCCATAGGTGGAGTGTCTTGTAAGTAGCTCAGCATCCAGCCCCAGTGGTGTCATGGGCAAGCAGCCCCCCTCCTCCTTTCAGCTCACTGATCCCTCCCCTCAGAAGGGAGAAAAGACCATCTCCTCAGGGCTCCAGACTATATAACAGCTCCTCCATCCACCATCTGGACACACCTCCCCAGGGATTGGCTGGGCCCTGCTCATTGGAATTCTCCCTCCCTAAACTTCAGGAACTTCTTCTAGAGGCAGGAGGAAGCAATCAAACACCCCGAGCAGAACAGAAAAAACAAACAATCACAGCTCCTCCGGCTGCAGAAGGGGCCACAAACGAAATGTACTGACTAGAGGGCGCTCTACACGACATCTGATCGTTCCCAGCTATAAGCCGGTTATTTTCAGTCATGGAGGAACATGAAAAGTAAAACAAATGCTTTTTAGAGGATGAAAATCTCTGACCTTTCATTCAGAGTGACGAAAAGTAAGAAAGGAAATAAAGCGATGCAATGAAAAGAAGGGAGGAGCCTTTCCAGAGCCGTGCCGGGTGAAGCCCGCCGGTGAGCCGACCGCGCGCTCTCCCATACAGAAGGTCTGATTGTGAGGACAGGTGTGCGGGAACACTCGCCCATTGTTTGGTCCCAGTGGACAAAGTGGGGTCACTGAACTCCCAGATCCGATCGATGTAACTACAGCGGCCGAGGAATTATACTTTGTCGTTCTTCTCTGTCTAGAAATCCTGCGCTGTGATCTTCGGCCTCCCTCCCCCGATTCCTTCCGACAGCAATACAAAGCCAACGTTTAATCTGCTTCTATTTCTCCTTCCCTGGTACCCCCCCTCCCCCTCCCCTCCCCCCACATCATCAACGTGCTAATTACATTACTTAAATAAAGTCTTTCCGGTTTCATTATCTTATTTTAGTCCCAGTGATGTCATCAATGGGTCTCTGTGCTTCTCTATGCAATCTGGGCAGATCATGGCTGGTGGGAGGGGCCAGCAGGATGCTGTACAGAGCTTCCTAATAACATTCCAGCCCCCGACCTCAGTACTCCTGTGAGGAGCCCTCGGTATAGCTGCAAGCATTGGGAGGAGTTTTGTAAATATCAAAATGCCTTAATGGGCGGGTGTCAGTCCGGAGGAGTGGGCGTTCCTAGGCAGGCTGTATTTGCATAGGTAACGCCCACATGTGATGCTGAGCCTGTATGATTAAAAGAACTGAAATCCAATGAATGAAAGGGGTGAAGCCAGGGACAGTCAGGCTAGAAAGGAAAGGGGCGGGGCCAAAACAGTCAGGCTGGGGAGGAAAGGGGCGGGAGCCAGGTACAGTCAGGTTAGAAAGTAAAGGGGTGGGGCCAGGGACAGTCAGGCTAGGAAGGAAAGGGGTGGGGACAGTCAGGCTAGGAAGGAAAGGGGCAGGGCCAGGGACAGTCAGGCTAGGAAGGAAATGGGTGGGGCCAGGGACAGTCAGGCTAGGAAGGATAGGGGCGGGGCCAGGGACAGTCAGGCTAGGAAGGAATGGGGTGGGGACAGTCAGGCTAGGAAGGAAAGGGGCAGGGCCAGGGACAGTCAGGCTAGGATTAAAGGGGTGGGGCCAGGGACAGTCAGGCTAGGAAGGAAATGGGTGGGGCCAGGGACAGTCAGGCTAGGAAGGATAGGGGCGGGGCCAGGGACAGTCAGGCTAGGAAGGAAAGGGGCAGGGCCAGGGACAGTCAGGCTAGGAAGGAAATGGGTGGGGCCAGGGACAGTCAGGCTAGGAAGGAAAGGGGCGGGGCCAGGGACAGCCAGGTTAGGAAGGAAAGGGGTGGGACCAGGGACAGTCGGGCTAGGAAGGATAGGGGCGGGGCCAGGGACAGTCAGGCTAGGAAGGATAGGGGCGGGGCCAGGGACAGTCAGGCTAGGAAGGAAAGGGGCAGGGCCAGGGACAGTCAGGCTAGGAAGGAAATGGGTGGGGCCAGGGACAGTCAGGCTAGGAAGGAAAGGGGCGGGGCCAGGGACAGCCAGGTTAGGAAGGAAAGGGGTGGGACCAGGGACAGTCGGGCTAGGAAGGATAGGGGCGGGGCCAGGGACAGTCAGGCTAGGAAGGAAAGGGGTGGGGACAGTCAGGCTAGGAAGGAAAGGGGCAGGGCCAGGGACAGTCAGGCTAGGATTAAAGGGGTGGGGCCAGGGACAGTCAGGCTAGGAAGGAAAGGGGCGGGACCAGGGACAGTCAGGCTAGGAAGGAAATGGGTGGGGCCAGGGACAGTCAGGCTAGGAAGGATAGGGGCGGGGCCAGGGACAGTCAGGTTAGGAAGGAAAGGGGCAGGGCCAGGGACAGTCAGGCTAGGAAGGAAATGGGTGGCGCCAGGGACAGTCAGGCTAGGAAGGAAATGGGTGGGGCCAGGGACAGTCGGGCTAGGATGGAAAGGGGCGGGGCCAGAGACAGCCAGGTTAGGAAGTAAAGGGGTGGGGCCAGGGCCAATTAGGTTAGGAAGGAAAGGGGCGGGGACAGCCAGGCTAGGAAGGAAAGGGGTGGGGACAGTCAGGCTAGGGAGGAAAGGGGCGGGGACAGTCAGGCTAGGAAGGAAAGGGGCGGGGACAGTCTGGCTAGGGAGGAAAGGGGCGGGGACAGTCAGGCTAGGGAGGAAAGGGCTAGAATTGGGATGTCAAACTGGCGACCCTCCAGTTGTTGCAAATCTACAATTCCCATCATGCTTTTGGGAGTCATGCTTGTAACTGTCAGACTTGCAGTGCCTCATGGGACTTGTAGTTCTGCAACAGCTGGAGTGCCGCCAGTTGATGTTGGACGCCCTCCAGCCAGGAAAGGAGGCGGGGCTCTATCTTCTAATGCACATGGTGAGAAGCTCACAGTGTGCAGTGAAATCAGAGGAAGCCGTTTCAGTCCAGGAGAGGACCTGGTACAACTGTGGAGGACTGAAGGGGGGGGTGGAGGTCAATGAATGCACCTGGTTTCTCCATCCCCCCCCCTCATCCGGGTGAGAGCCCCCCGACACCCCCTGCAGGAATAGAGAAATGCAATCTCTGCACAGATGAGGTCGGAGGGATCTCTGCAGAATAAGGACGGTGGTGAGGAACAGCGGCGGTGTTGGCGAGCAGACGGCCCCCTCGCTCTCAGCGGCTGCGATCCATCTCACCGGCTATATTTAGAAGGCTGCATATGTCCCGGAGTCCGCAGCCAATGTTTTAGCAATATTGCCCAGATATTCAGAGACTTGTCCCCGCGTCTCAGCCGTCCAAACTCTCTTGTTGGCGCGGGCTCAGCCGCCTCGGCTCAGCCTTGTAAGCCCAATACTTGGCTGCGGCTGAGCGGTGACAGGAGCGCCCAACAGCCAGAACACTCAGATGGCATTAAAGGGCCGGAACACCTCAAATTCATCTCTTTATAGACAATAAAATAAAATCAGACGGATCCAGTCACAGGATAATCACCAATATCACAGAGAGAGGAGGGGGAGGGGCAACCTTCCACTGAGGCACCTTATTTAATGTCTAGGGGAGGGGGCGCAGCAGCCTGGGTATAGTTGATTGGATGTTTAAAACAATATCCATCGCATTTCATATGGTGTGTGCCAGTCTGCAGGAGAGGCCGTTCCTAGACAGGCTGTATTTCACCGGGTCTCTGCATTTCCCTGTGCAATGCAGGCAGATTATGACTGGCGGGAGGAGCCGGTACATAGCTTCCTGAAAACAGAGCACTACTGCAAGGATGTTTCCTTGCCCCCCCCCACCAAAAAAAGGACGACGTCATCTTGTGACGAAACACGTAGGGTGGAGCGACATGCTGACGTCACCACCTTTGCTCAGGTCTCTGAAAGACAGGCTGCTGTATCGAGCCAGCCGGCTTATCTATTACATGCGTGTTTTAGCACTTCTTCTTGTAAGTGTAACCATTTTTGTAATATTTAAACGTAAAAAAAGATTTTACACAATGGAAGCCTTATTTCTTTTTGGGGTTCTTATACAATCGGGTCCCTCCTGAGCGGTGGATGTGTTGCCGTGTGATCCCCCTGGATGAACCAAGGCCCTGGCTGGGTTTATAGCCACAAGAGGGAAAGACCTTCCATAATAGGAGGTCATAAGGAGCTTGTAAGCGACCATTCTTATGAGGTGGAGGCTGAAATACACCCACCACTCTGGTGAAGGTTCAAGTGCATTGGATTTCCTATCACTATATGGACTCCTTTGTTGCATTGTGTCTACAATTGTTATTTCCTTTTTTATTTAATATATAGAACAATTTAATTTGGACTATATATATATATATATATATATATATATATATATATATATATATATATATATATATATCTATATACAGTGATATCTCGGAAAAAACCCTGACTTGATTTGCAAGCGCCATCTCCGAAGACGAGCAAGACTCATGCCGCTGGTATCTAGATTACCATATGTGGCCCGAGGTCTGGGGGCGCTGGTGGCTCCCAGCGCTTCCTGGAGAACTCGGAGACGCTTGGAGACACTCCCAGCTGGGTGGGGCGGGTGTAACCTGTGTCGAAGCACCCGAAAGTGTCAACAGATCCCAAGTGTCTCCTTGTGTTTCCGATCATCTCCGAGCGTCACCAGCGCCCCCGCACCTCTGGCCACATACAGTACTGCATACACCAGCGCCCCCCACACCTCTGGCCACATACAGTACTGCATACACCGGCGCCCCCGCACCTCTGGCCACATACAGTACTGCATACACCAGCGCCCCCCGCACCTCTGGCCACATACAGTACTGCATACACCAGAGCCCCCGCACCTCTGGCCACATAAAGTACTGCATACACCAGAGCCCCCGCACCTCTGGCCACATACAGTTCTGCATACACCAGAGCCCCCGCACCTCTGGCCACATACAGTACTGCATACACCAGCGCCCCCCACACCTCTGGCCACATACAGTACTGCATACACCGGCGCCCCCGCACCTCTGGCCACATACAGTACTGCATACACCAGCGCCCCCGCACGTCTGGCCACATACAGTTCTGCATACACCGGCGCCCCCGCACCTCTGGCCACATACAGTACTGCATACACCGGCACCCCCGCACCTCTGGCCACATACAGTACTGCACACACCGGCGCCCCCGTAACCTCTGGCCACATACAGTACTGCATACACCAGCGCCCCCCGCACCTCTGGCCACATAAAATACTGCATATACCAGGGCCCCCGCACCTCTGGCCACATACAGTTCTGCATACGCCAGAGCCCCCGCACCTCTGACTACATAAAATACTGCATACACCAGCGCCCCCGCACCTCTGGCCACATACAGTACTGCATACACCGGCGCCCCCACAACTCTGGCCACATACAGTACTGCATACACCAGCGCCCCCCCGCACCTCTGGCCACATACAGTACTGCATACACCAGCGCCCCCGCACCTCTGGCCACATACAGTACTGCATAGACCAGCGGCCCCGCACCTCTGGCCACATACAGTACTGCATACACCAGCGCCCCCGCACCTCTGGCCACATACAGTACTGCATACACCAGCGCCCCCGCACCTCTGGCCACATACAGTACTGCATACACCAGCGCCCCCGCACCTCTGGCCACATACAGTACTGCATACACCAGCGCCCCCGCACATCTGGCCACATACAGTACTGCATACACCAGCGCCCCCCGCACCTCTGGCCACATACAGTACTGCATACACCAGCGCCCCCCACACCTCTGGCCACATACAGTACTGCATACACCAGCTCCCCCCGCACATCTGGCAACATAAAGTACTGCATACACCAGCGCCTCCCCCCGCACCTCTGGCCACATAAAGTACTGCATACACCAGCGCCCCGCACCTTTGGTGACATAAAGTACTGCATACACCAGCGCCCCCCGCACCTCTGGCCACATAAAGTACTGCATAGACCAGCACCCCCCGCACCTCTGGCCACATAAAGTACTGCATACACCAGCGCCCCCCGCACCTCTGGCCACATAAAGTACTGCATAGACCAGCACCCCCCGCACCTCTGCCCACACACAGTACTGCACTCAGCGCCCCGCACCTTTGGTGACATAAAGTACTGCATACACCAGCGCCCCGCACCTTTGGTGACAAAGTACTGCATACACGAGCGCCCCCCGCACCTCTGGCCACATACAGTACTGCATACACCAGTGCCCCCCGCACCTCTGGCCACATAAAGTACTGCATACACCAGCGCCCCCCGCACCTCTGGCCACATACAGTACTGCATACACCAGCACCTCCCCCCGCACCTCTGGCCACATACAGTACTGCATACACCAGTGCCCCCGCACCTCTGGCCACATACAGTACTGCATACACCAGCGCCCCGCACCTTTGGTGACATAAAGTACTGCATACACCAGCGCCCCCCGCACCTCTGGCCACATACAGTACTGCATACACCAGAGCTCCCGCACCTCTGGCCACATACAGTACTGCATACACCAGCGCCCCGCACCTCTGGCCACATACAGTACTGCATACACCAGCGCTACCCCCCGCACCTCTGGCCACATAAAGTACTGCATACACCAGCGCCCCCCCGCACCTCTGGCCACATACAGTACTGCATACACCAGCGCCCCGCACCTCTGGCCACATAAAGTACTGCATAGACCAGCACCCCCCGCACCTCTGCCCACACACAGTACTGCACTCAGCAGCGCCCCCGCACCTCTAGCCACATACAGTTCTGCATACACCAGCAGTGGTTGTGGAACGAATCATCTGAGTTTCCATTATTTCTTATGGGGAAACTCGCTTTGTTATACGAGTTCCATGGATTACAAGCATGTTTTTGGAACAAATTAATCCAAGGTATCACTGCATATGATCCTTGAGGGGTGAGAAATGTTTTATAATGCATTCATCTTAACAAAAATGCATCTGAACCGGGAATTCATACACTAGGTTATTCAAATTAGTTTTAAGCACTTGCCACCCAAGCCAATTCTATCATTCTATGATTTCCCTCAAACATGTAAAAATCATAATTTTTTTGCTAGAAAATTACTCAGAACCCACAAACATTATATATAAATATATACATATACATAGAGATCCTAGGGAATAAAATGCCGGTTGTTGCAATTTTTTTTTTATGTCACACGATATTTGTGCAGCAATTTGTGAAATGCAATTTTTTGTAATTTTTTTCATGAATTATAAAGAAAACAAAACAAAATATTTACCCCAAGTTTTTGGTATAACGTGAAAGATGATGTTACGCCGAGTAAATAGATACCTAACATGTCACGCTTTAAAGTTTACAGGTTACCAGTTTAGAGAGGAGGTCTAGCACTAGAATTATTGCTCTCTCTCCAGCGATCGCAGCGATACCTCATATGTGTGGTGCGAATACCGTTTACATATGCGGGCTCGACCTACGTATATGCTCGCTTCTGCGAGGGGAGGGGGGAGCTTTACTTTTCCCTTTTTTTTTTTTTTTTTTTTATTACTTTTATTCCTATTATAAGGAATGTAAACATCCCTTGTAATATAAATAAAGATAACAGGTCCTCTTTATGGAGAGATCTGGGGTCAAAAAGACTCCAAATCTCTTTTTTATCTTTAAAAGAAAAAGAACAAAACAAAAAAACAAAAAAATGGGATCTTTCGCTTTAAAAAAAAAAAAAAAAAAGCCTGCCTGGACCGGAAGTGACGCTGCTTCAGTCCTCCAAGGCCATAGAGTTGATCAAAGAGTGTTAGTCTTTGGTAGGCAGGAGAGTGGGAGGAGACTGTGCTTTACTGCCCCTTTCTGTGCACATCTAGGCGGTACATGCCGGTGTGGAATGAGTCGACATGCAGGCCCCGCCCCCTTCCCAACTTCCCAGGTGACACCTCTTGTCTTGATATCGCACTGGTGTCACCCTGAGGCAGTAATAGGGGAAGGGTAAGAAGAGGTGGAACTTTTCTGAGGCGATGTGATGCCTCCTCACCGCCGGCTCTAACCCAATTTAGGAAACGGTAACATTGATACAAATGTATAATTTCCACCCCCCGTTATACGCAGCCCGCCGCCATGATGCGTCCGGATAACAAAGGATCCGCAGAAAGGAGCTCATTGCATAAACCTGGAGCCGGAAAATGGAACACACGGCGCCCGCGGCACATCATAAGATTCCACCGCCTGCACAATCAATGCCGATCGAAGGGGTGACGCGGGACAGACGTGTCGTCGTATGTTCTGCATTTCAGTGTCGTCTGATTGTAGACCGCGTTCTGTGATCTACAGATCCCCTCCCCCCTCCTGAAAACAGACTCCGAGGTGCAACACAGCGAGCGCGTTTTCTGTGCCAGACGAAGGCAGCCATCTGCTCCGAGGCACATTACCGCGCGCTCCGCAGAGATCGCTGTACACACAGATAGTGGGAGCCAGGAAATACGGGCCGCCCTCCCACACCCAACTCTCCCAATTCCCGACACCCAACTCTCCCAATTCCCGACACACAACTCTCCCAATTCCCGACACACAACTCTCCCAATTCCCGACACACAACTCTCCCAATTCCCGACACACAACTCTCCCAATTCCCGACACACAACCCTCCCACTTCCCGACACCCAACTCTCCCAATTCCCGACACACAACTCTCCCAATTCCCGACACACAACTCTCCCAATTCCCGACACCCAACTCTCCCAATTCCCGACACCCAACTCTCCCAATTCCCGACACCCAACTCTCCCAATTCCCGACACCCAACTCTCCCGATCCCGACACCCAACTCTCCCGATCCCGACACCCAACTCTCCCAATTCCCGACACACAACTCTCCCAATTCCCGACACCCAACTCTCCCAATTCCCGACACCCAACTCTCCCAATTCCCGACACACAACTCTCCCAATTCCCGACACACAACTCTCCCAATTCCCAACACACAACTCTCCCAATTCCCGACACACAACTCTCCCAATTCCCGACACCCAACTCTCCCAATTCCCGACACCCAACTCTCCCAATTCCCAACACACAAATCTCCCAATTCCCGACACACAACTCTCCCAATTCCCGACACCCAACTCTCCCAATTCCCAACACCCAACTCTCCCAATTCCCGACACCCAACTCTCCCAATTCCCAACACACAAATCTCCCAATTCCCGACACACAACTCTCCCAATTCCCGACACACAACTCTCCCAATTCCCAACACACAACTCTCCCAATTCCCGACACCCAACTCTCCCAATTCCCGACACCCATCCCAGAGACGAGTCCAGCGAGCTTCGTACAGTCAGTGTCATGGAGGCAGCTGCACCAAAAATTCTATAGAAATCATAAAACAATGTAAACAAATCCTTCACCTTTCTATACTTTCCATGATGTGTTCAAAATGTTCTCATATAAAACACTGCGGCCTGATCCAGTGCTTCTCTGTGCCACCTACTCTGAGGACTCGTGATCCCTGGGACTTTGTGCAGTGCCAGTGCCGCTACTCCCACCGCTCCCACTGCTGCTACACCTACCCACTCCCAGTGCCGCTACACCTACATGCACCCAGTGCCGCTACTCCCACCCGCTCCCAGTGCCGCCACACCTACCCGCTCCCAGTGCCACTACACCTACCTGCACCCAATGCCGCTACACCTACCTGCACCCAATGCCGCTACTCCCACCCGCTCCCAGTGCCGTTACACCTACCCGCTCCCAGTGCCACTACACCTACCCACTCCCAGTGCCGCTACACCTACCCGCACCCAGTGCCACTACTCCCACCCGCTCCCAGTGCTGCCACACCTACCCGCTCCCAGTGCCACCACACCTACCCTTTTCCAGTGCCACTACTCCCACCCGCTCCCAGTGCCGCTACACCTACCCGCTCCCAGTGCCACTACTCCCACATGCACCCAGTGCCGCCACACCTACCCGCTCCCAGTGCCACTACTCCCACATGCACCCAGTGCCGCTACACCTACCCGCTCCCAGTGCCACTACTCCCACATGCACCCAGTGCCGCCACACCTACCCGCTCCCAGTGCCACTACTCCCACATGCACCCAGTGCCGCTACACCTACCCGCTCCCAGTGCCACTACTCCCACATGCACCCAGTGCCGCCACACCTATCCGCTCCCAGTGCCGCTACACCTGCCCACTCCCAGTGCCGCTACTCCCACACAATCCCAGTGCCGCCACACCTACCTGCTCCCAGTGCCGCCACACCTATCCGCTCCCAGTGCCGCCACACCTATCCGCTCCCAGTGCCGCTACACCTGCCCGCTCCCAGTGCCGCTACTCCCACACACTCCCAGTGCCCCCACATCTACCCGCTCCCAGTGCCGCCACACCTACCCGATCCCAGTGCCACTACTCCCACACGCACCCAGTGCCGCTACACCTACCCGCTCCCAGTGCCACTACTCCCACACACACCCAGTGCTGCCACACCTATCCGCTCCCAGTGCTGCTACTCCCACCCACTCCCAGTGCCCCCACACCTATCCGCTCCCAGTGCCGCTACACCTACCCGCTCCCAGTGCCACCACACCTACCCGCTCCCAGTGACGCTACTCCCACACGCACCCAGTGCTGCCACACCTATCTGCTCCCAGTGCCGCCACACCTACCCGCTCCCAGTGCCGCCACACCTATCCGCTTCCAGTGCCGCCACACCTACCCGCTCCCAGTGCCGCCACACCTACCCGCTCCCAGTGCCGCCACACCTACCCGCTCCCAGTGCCACCACACCTACCCGCTCCCAGTGACGCTACTCCCACATGCACCCAGTGCCGCTACACCTACCCGCTCCCAGTGCCGCCACACCTACCCGCTCCCAGTGCCACCACACCTACCCGCTCCCAGTGACGCTACTCCCACACGCACCCAGTGCTGCCACACCTATCTGCTCCCAGTGCCGCTACTCCCACCCACTCCCAGTGCCCCCACACCTATCCGCTTCCAGTGCCGCCACACCTACCCGCTCCCAGTGCCGCCACACCTACCCGCTCCCAGTGCCGCCACACCTACCCGCTCCCAGTGCCGCCACACCTACCCGCTCCCAGTGCCACCACACCTACCCGCTCCCAGTGACGCTACTCCCACACGCACCCAGTGCCGCTACACCTACCCGCTCCCAGTGCCGATACTCCCACGCGCACCCAGTGCCGCTACACCTACCATCTCCCAGTGCTGCCACACCTACCCACTCCCAGTGCCACTACACCTACCCGCTCCCAGTGCCGCTACTCCCACCCACATCCAGTGCCACTACTCCCACCCACTCCCAGTGCCGCTACTCTCACCTGCTCCCAGTGCTGCTACTCCCACCCGCATCCAGTGCTGCTAAACCTACCCGCTCCCAGTGCGGCTACTCCCACACGCACCCAGTGCCACTACTCCCACCCACTCCAAGTGCCGCTACTCCCACCCGCTCCCAGTGCTGCTACTCCCATCCGCTCCCAGTGCCTCTACACCTACCCGCTCCCAGTGTCGCTACTCCCACACATTCCCAATGCCGTTACACCTACCCGCTCCCAGTGCCACTAAACCTACCCGCTCCCAGTGCTGCTACTCCCACCTGTTCCCAGTGCTGCTACACCTACCCGCGCCCAGTGCCGCTAAACCTACTCGCTCCCAGTGCCGCTATTCCTACCCGCTTCCAGTGCCGATACTCTCACCTGCTTCCAGTGCCGTTACTCCCACCCGCTCCCAGTGCCGCTACACCTACCCGCTCCCAGTCCAGTGCCGCTACACCTACCCGCTCCCAGTGCCGCTACTCCTACAAGCTTCCAGTGCCGCTACTCCCACCCGCTCCCAGTGCCGCCACACCTACCCGCTCCCAGTGCCGCTACTCCCACCCACATCCAGTGCCACTACTCCCACCCACATCCAGTGCCACTACTCCCACCCACTCCCAGTGCCGCTACTCTCACCTGCTCCCAGTGCTGCTACTCCCACCCGCATCCAGTGCTGCTAAACCTACCCGCTCCCAGTGCCGCTACTCCCACACGCACCCAGTGCCACTACTCCCACCCACTCCAAGTGCCGCTACTCCCACCCGCTCCCAGTGCTGCTACTCCCATCCGCTCCCAGTGCCTCTACACCTACCCGCTCCCAGTGTCGCTACTCCCACACATTCCCAATGCCGTTACACCTACCCGCTCCCAGTGCCACTAAACCTACCCGCTCCCAGTGCTGCTACTCCCACCTGTTCCCAGTGCTGCTACACCTACCCGCGCCCAGTGCCGCTAAACCTACTCGCTCCCAGTGCCGCTATTCCTACCCGCTTCCAGTGCCGATACTCTCACCTGCTTCCAGTGCCGTTACTCCCACCCGCTCCCAGTGCCGCTACACCTACCCGCTCCCAGTCCAGTGCCGCTACACCTACCCGCTCCCAGTGCCGCTACTCCTACAAGCTTCCAGTGCCGCTACTCCCACCCTCTCCCAGTGCCTCTACTCCTACCTTCTCCGTGCCTCTACTTCAAACCATTCCCAGTGCCGCTACTCCTAGCCACTCGCAGTGCCGCTATTCCTAGCTGCGCCCAGTGCCACTACTCCCTATCGGTCCCAGTGCCTCTACTCCTACCCTCTCTGTTCCTTTACTCCTAACCGCTCCCAGTGCAGCTACTCCTAATTGCTTTCAGTGCCTCTACTCCCAGCCGCTCCAAGTGCCTCTACTCCTACCCACTCCCAGTGCCGCTACACCTACCCGCTCCCAGTGCAGCTACACCTACAAGCTTCCAGTGCCTCTACTCCTAACCGCTCCCAGTGCCGCTACTCCTAACTGCTTTCAGTGCCTCTACTCCCACCTGCTCTCAGAGCCGCTACTCCCAGCCGCTCCTGGTGCCTCTACTCCTACCCGCTCCCAGAGCCTTTACTCCTAAGGCTCCCAGAGCCTCTACTCCTACCCATTCCCAGTGCCGCTACTCCTACCCGCTCCCAGTGCCTCTACTCCTAGCCACTCCCAGTGCCTCTACTCCTAGCCACTCCCAGCGTCTGTACTTCTTGTTCATCAGGGATCAATGCCCCTTACCTTGGTAGTCAATGAGAAGAATACCACCAGTACCATTAACTAAAAAGATCACTGGTGGCTTGCCGCTGGTTCTGTCAAGTGGTATTGTCCTGGACCTATATACTGTAGGTACCATTAGCCAAGTGGTGTTGGCGTTAGAACTTTGCAGGCACCATGAGATGGGAGGTCTACTGGTCATAGATCAAGGAACCCCAAAGGACCTCTGGAGGAACCCTAGAGTTCAATGGAACCCTGATAGAGAATGGCTGCTCTAGACACTGAAAATGGCACATTCTCCAGGATCACCTATTTATAGAGTAATCACTGAAATATTCCAGGACTGATGAGACAGCAAAGACCCCCCAAAAAAATCCATCAATTCCGCCTGCAATCACAGGACAGAAATGACACCGACCTTAAGGCAGTTGCCGCTTGTTATAAAGTCAGCCCCTGTTTTACATCTGTTTTCAAAGATTCATTCTCCACATCCACCCGGAAGATTTATTGTATGAAAAGATACCAATTATATGCCGAGAACGGCACAATACCCTTCGAGAAGCCTTAATCCAGTCTATGCCAGCCCTGGCAGGTGCACAATCACGCAGGCCGCTAATGACAGAGAAAAGTTGCAGGCAAAACTTTAATGTAGGTCAGGCATTGAATTGTTTCTGACTGCCGGCGTAATGAAGTCTTGCTGGAGCAGGTGCGCCCGGCTTTTATTAAACAGAAGGAGCTTCTCGGAGGAGCACAAGAGGCTGGACCTCGTTAGATTCACCTCTCTTGTTCGCTATGAAGAATGCAACCAACAGGCCAGAATTCAACCAGCCAAATTCAACACAAAAAAAAAAAAAAAAAAAAAAAAGCAATTGGCCCAGAGTATGGAGACAACGCTTGTATTGAGTGGATCAAACCACATCCCACTCGCCGTAATGAGGCCTGACCGGCCAACCATGAATGGAAGTCAGGCTTTCAAGATGACGGTCTTTGATACGTTCGGATTCTGAGCACAATGGATCACAAGACGACCGAGAGAAGAAAGGTGAGTCTTTCATTCAGCACTCCTATATTTTTGTTTCTGCCGCAGACGAAGAGCGACCGTCTGAAGAACGCACAAAGGCGCACTGTCAAAGGTACCGCAATGTATATCGGCAATCGTCCCATTTATAGGCAGGAAGTACAGGTGAGGGAACAATGGCAAACTGGCTTCGATGGGGATTCGGTGGAGCTGAATTATTATTTTTTTCCACTAGGCGAAGCTTGATACTCCGGGAGGAACTAGTGAACGGGTACAAAGCGGTCCAAAGGACCACTATCCAATATATACCGAGCATACAGTGTTCCCCAAATATAGGGATCATGTTCCCCACTTCTGTCCTGTTTCCGGGCCCCTGGAAGGATCCAACGGGGATCTCACTCTGAGGGCTCATTTTCACTTTCTTCAACCTTAACACACATTAAAGCGCCTACTGTACCGCTTCAACATGCTTTTATGATGCTTCCAAGATGCTTTTTTGAAGCTTCAATGATGCTTGGCAACTGCCCTGTATGTGTGTTGATTTTCTATTTGTTTTAAGGGGGCCCAGTAGAATCCCAGCTCAGTAGTACCCCCAACTCAGCAGATCCTCAGCTCACTAGTACTCCTGTTCAGTACATCCCCAGCTTATTAGTACCCTCTTCCTGCAGATCCCTTGCTCAGTAGTACTCCCAGCTCTGCTGATGCCCCACTCGGTAGTAATCCCCCCGTTCTGCTGATCCCCCACTCGGTAGTAACCCCCAGCTCTGCTGATCCCCCACTCAATAATCCCCAGCTCTGCTGATCCCCCACTGATTAGTAACCCCCAGCTCTGCTGATCCCCCACTCAATAGTAACCCCCAGCTCTGCTGATCCCCCACTCATTAGTAACCCCCAGCTCTGCTGATCCCCCACTCAATAGTAACCCCCAGCTCTGCTGATCCCCCACTCATTAGTAACCCCCAGCTCTCCTGATCCCCCCACTCAGTAGTAATCCCCCCGTTCTGCTGATCCCCCACTCGGTAGTAACCCCCAGCTCTGCTGATCCTCCACTCGGTAGTAACCCCCAGCTCTGCTGATCCCCCACTCAATCCCCAGCTCTGCTGATCCCCCACTCAGTAGTAACCCCCAGCTCTGCTGATCCCCCACTCATTAGTAACCCCCAGCTCTGCTGATCCTCCACTGATTAGTAACCCCCAGCTCTGCTAATCCCCCACTCAGTAGGAACCCCCAGCTCTCCTGATCCCCCACTCAGTAGTAACCCCCAGCTCTGCTGATCCCCCACTCATTAGTAACCCCCAGCTCTGCTGATCCTCCACTCAGTAGTAATCCCCCCGTTCTGCTGATCCCCCACTCAGTAGTAACCCCCAGCTCTGCTGATCCCTCACTCAATAATCCCCAGCTCTGCTGATCCCCCTCTCAGTAGTAACCCCCAGCTCTGCTGATCCCCCACTCAGTAGTAATCCCCCTGTTCTGCTGATCCCCCACTCGGTAGTAACCCCCAGCTCTGCTGATCCCCCACTCATTAGTAACCCCCAGCTCTGCTGATCCCCCACTCAGTAGTAACCCACAGCTCTGCTGATCCCCCACTCAGTAGTAACCCCAAGCTCTGCTGATCCCCCACTCAGTAGTAACCCCCAGCTCTCCTGATCCCCCCACTCAGTAGTAACCCCCCCGTTCTGCTGATCCCCCACTCAATAATCCCCAGCTCTGCTGATCCCCCTATCAGTAGTAACCCCCAGCTCTGCTGATCCCCCACTCAGTAGTAATCCCCCCGTTCTGCTGATCCCCCACTCAGTAGTAACCCCCAGCTCTGCTGATCCCCCACTCATTAGTAACCCCCAGCTCTGCTGATCCCCCACTCAGTAGTAACCCCCAGCTCTGCTGATCCCCCACTCATTAGTAACCCCCAGCTCTGCTGATCCCCCACTTACTAGTAACCCCCAGCTCTGCTGATCCCCCACTCAGTAGTAACCCCCAGCTCTGCTGATCCCCCACTCATTAGTAACCCCCAGCTCTGCTGACCCCCCACTCAGTAGTAACCCCCAGCTCTGCTGATTCCCCACTCATTAGTAAACCCCAGCTCTGCTTATCCCCCACTCGGTAGTAACCCCCAGCTCTGCTGATCCTCCACTCAGTAGTAATCCCCCCGTTCTGCCGATTCCCCACTCAGTAGTAACCCCCAGCTCTGCTGATCCCCCACTCAATAATCCCCAGCTCTGCTGATCCCCCTCTCAGTAGTAACCCCCAGCTCTGCTGATCCCCCACTCAGTAGTAATCCCCCATTCTACTGATCCCCCACTCGGTAGTAACCCCCAACTCTGCTGATCCCCCACTCAATAATCCCCAGCTCTGCTGATCCCCCACTCATTAGTAACCCCCAGCTCTGCTGATCCCCCACTCAGTAGTAACCCCCAGCTCTGCTGATCCCCCAGTCATTAGTAACCCCCAGCACTGCTGATCCCCCACTCAGTAGTAACCCCCAGCTCTGCTGATCCCCCCACTCAGTAGTAACCCCCAGCTCTGCTGATCCCCCACTCATTAGTAACCCCCAGCTCTGCTAATCCCCCACTCAGTAGGAACCCCCAGCTCTCCTGATCCCCCACTCAGTAGTAACCCCCAGCTCTGCTGATCCCCCACTCATTAGTAACCCCCAGCTCTGCTGATCCCCCACTCAGTAGTAACCCCCAGCTCTGCTGATCCCCCACTCAGTAGTAACCCCCATCTCTGCTGATCCCCCACTCAGTAGTAACCCCCAGCTCTGCTGATCCCCCACTCAGTAGTAACTCCCAGCTCTGCTGATCCTCCACTCAGTAGTAATCCCCCCGTTCTGCTGATCCCCCACTCAGTAGTAACCCCCAGCTCTGCTGATCCCCCACTCAGTAGTAATCCCCATTTTTGACAAAATATGGTCCCCTTGGCTTACTTACTTACAGGCTCCAAATGACTGAATCTTACAATTCGAATAAGTTGATGCTGGATTCCTGGATGGATCCATATTTTTTTTCTTCTTCACTTTTACTTCTCCTTTTTTTCTTTTATTGTTCCCTTAACTTTGGCCAGCCTTGGCATCACATCCTCTTAGTTTTTTCTTCTTCTTCTTTCTTATTTAGGTTCTTGAAGTTCATATTTGGGGGTTTGTAGTCCCTTTTGTGGAACCGTTACAATGCTTGGCAACGAGTAATACTTTGCGAACCGCGGTCGCTGGACGTGGGCTTGAACTTCATGTTGGGCCTACCATTTAAGATGGTCTTGACCTTGATATCTTGGGTTTTGTTGTTTTTTCCCACACTATGATCCAAGGGGTGATCGTATGGAAGACCACTTCCTATAGTGTCCACAATCGTTTTGATGTTTTATACCCATGTTCTAACACAAAATATGCTATTCGGGCTCAACCTCTGTTGGTGGTCAAATTGCTCACTCGTGAGCAGTGGCAGCTGGTGTGGGATCTTCCTTTGGGGGGGGGGCAAACAAACCAACCCCCCCGCTATAGCGCTCCCATGCTGCGCACGTGTGACATCTACTAGTTTCTCCTGCTCTGGTCCCCTAGCTCTGCTGATCCTCTGACGCTCAGTTAGTTCTCTCTCTCCAGTCCCCACTCCCCTTCTGCTATAGCGCTCCCATGCTGCGCACTACATGTGACATCTGCTGGTTTCTCCTGCTCTGTTCCCCCAGCTCTGCTGATCCTCTGATGCTCAGTTCTCTCTCTCCAGTCCCCGTTCCCCATCTGCTATAGCGCTCCCATGCTGCATACTACATGTGACATCTGCTAGTTTCTCCTGTTCTGGTCCCCCAGCTCTGCTGATCCTCTGATGTTCAGTTCTCTCTCTCCAGTCCCCACTCACTTTCTGCTATAGCATTCCGATGATGCACACCAAGTGTGCCGTCTGCTAGTTTCTACTGCTCTGGTCCCCCAGCTCTGCTGATCCATTGACGCTCAGTTCTCTCTCTCCAGTCCCTGCACCCCTTCTGTTGTAGCGCTCCCATGATGCATACTACATGTGACATCTGCTAGTTTCTCCTGCTCTAGTCCCCAGCTCTGCTGATCCTCTGATGCTAAGTTCTCTCTCCCCAGTCCCGCTCCCCTTCTGCTATAGCATTGCCATGCTGCACATCAAGTGTGACATCTGCTAGTTTCTCCTCCTCTGGTCCCCCAGCTCTGCTGATCCTCTGACGCTCAGTTAGTTCTCTCTCTCCAGTCCCCGCTCCCCTTCTGCTATAGCGCTCCCATGCTGTGCACTACGTGTGACATCTACTAGTTTCTACTGCTCTGGTCCTCCAGCTCTGCAGATCCTCTGCCACTGAGTCTTTTCTCTCCAGTCCCAGCTCACCTTCCACTATAGCGTTCCCATGTTGCACACCAAGTGTGCCATCTACTAGATGCTCCGCTCCAGTCTGAACCCCGCTCACCTTACTGCTGCTCCTCGCTGCACACCAGATTTGACGTCTGCACCAGACACTCCCAGAATATATACACATGAACCCAGAAGTGACTGATGATTATGTCTTTTTGGTTCGCTTGTTGGCTTCCCAGTGCATCTTGGGATATCTCATACCTGCAATACCTCCAAAACAAAGTGAAGCGAACGCTGACTAAAAGCCTCTCAGAAGCTGCAGGTGCTGTTAGCGAGCGTTGTAGTCATAGACTTCTTTGGAGGCTTTGGAGACTCCTAGAAGCACCAAGAAAGAGACATGGGGTGTCATTTATGAAGCAAAGCAAACGCAACATGTGACCAGGACTGCAAGTAAACCATTTACTTTAGTGACGGGAGCTTTCATTGCCATTCAGAGCGCTTCCAAAAAGCGTTTCCAATGCCACATTTGGAAACAAATGTAAACGAGCCCTTAAAGTGTATTTTCACTTTTACACTTGAGGCTCTCTATAATAATTTTCAAGCTGACCACCACCAGGATAGATCGCGTGGACGACTAGTTTACAACGGACACTGAGACTTGCCAGCACAGTACATACAGGGTTAATTATAGTAAATATAACTCCCCAGCTCCCCCATCTCCCCATAGAAGGAGTGAGATAGGTGGGATTTTTGTAGGATTAGGACAGGATAGAGGAAAAAGTTAAGCAGCATTTTTTAAATTATTTTCTAAAGTTATGCTCTGTGAATGGGGACATGTAACAAATATAAAGTCTGTGTCATCCAAATGTGACCACGGATGTTTTTTAAGGTGATTAGCTCCTCCCCCCCTCATGGGGAATGCCACAGGGAAGTTCCGTCAAGTCACCGTGCGTCAGAGGGGGCGGGGTCACTGGGTGGCTCCACCCCCCCCCTGTTATTTAACAACCGTCAGAAGAGGAGAAACGTCACACAGAGTGGGAGCCTCCCTCCATGCCATCATGGATGCGGAGCGGCCCGAAAAGAAGATGAAGAGAAGAAGATGAAGAGAAGAAGATGAAGAGAAGAGCGGGAGCCTCCCTCCATGCCATCATGGATGCGGAGCGGCCCGAGAAGAAGAAGGGAAGAAGACGCCGACGCCACGGAGAAAGATGCCAGACGAGAACACCGGAGGAAGAACCAGAAGAACCAGAAGATGGAGGAAGAACCCGAAGGAAGATAGAAGAAAGAAGAAGCATTTAAATAAAGGAATTGTCAAAAACTGTCTCTTGTCATTTTTAACATCTTTGACACTTTTTTAGTGAAATGGTAGGGGTACCCCCTTACTATTTCACACAGGGGGGCCGGGATCTGGGGGTCCCCTTGTTAAAGGGGGCTTCCAGATTCCGATAAGCCCCCCGCCCGCAGACCCCCACAACCACCGGCCAGGGTTGTGGGGATGAGGCCCTTGTCCTCATCAACATGGGGACAAGGTGTTTTGGGGGGCTACCCCAAAGCACCCTCCCAATGTTGAGGGCATGTGGCCTGGTACGGTTCAGGGGGGGGGGGGCGCTCTCTCGTCCCCCCCCCTCTTTTCCTGCGGCCTGCCAGGTTACGTGCTCGGATAAGGGTCTGGTATGGATTTTTGGGGGGAGCCCATGCCGTTTTTTTTTTTATTTTGGTTCGGGGTTCCCCTGTGGGGAATTCCCATGCCGTTTTTATCAATGAACTTTTATGTGTATTGTCGGACCGGCAATTCATTAATAGCCGCGAGTAGTTTTAAATGACTTTTTTTTCCTTTGAAATGTCATTTTGCTATCAGACTGTTCTAAACACGGGAAACATGCTCCCCTTTACAGGCATACTATAGACACCCCCCAGCTACGAAATTTAAAGGGATATTACACTTTTATTGTTTGACTTTAAGCATTATTAAAATCACTGTTCCCGAAAAAACGGACGTTTTTAAAACTTTTTTTTGCATTGATACATGTCCCCTGGGGTAGGACCCGGGTCCTCAAACACTTTTTATGACATTAACTTGCATATAAGCCTTTAAAATTAGCACTTTTGATTTATCCCATAGACTTTTAAAGGGTGTTCCGCGGCATTCGAATTTGCCGCGAACACCCCAAATTGTTCGCTGTTCGGCGAACTTGCGAACAGCCGATTTTCGAGTCGAACATGCATTTGACTCGAACTCGAAGCTCATCCCTAGTGAACAATCCTCGCAAGCTCTGTATAGACAATGGTACAGAAATGGCGGAAACAAAATATCGGAAAATTCTTGGCAATTAGGTGGGCATTCGCTAAGCTCATGAGCAATGGTGGCCCAACCAAAGAGGGTCCGGCCCCCTGATCTACATATCAGGGCACCGGACCATGGATTCCAATGCTCCAGTGTCCACTCCTCAAGCTTCCTCTCCTCTTCCGCCAAAGCGATAGGTACAGGCGGGGGTGTTTTCTTTTTAAGCACCCGATCAGAGACGGAGGCTCTAATAGGCTTCAAAAAAGGGTGGCCTCGGAGCGCAGAGCATTGCGCCCCCGAGCTCACTCAGTTACGATAGCAAATTAATTTTCACAATTTCACACTAAAGTTTCTCCCCGCCAATCAGGAGGCAGGTCATGAAACCTGTTTCCCCGATTGGCCAAAGCACCAGGTGATCCTATTGGATGCCTAGCGCTTTGGCGGAAGAGGAGACACACGGCGGAGGAAGCTTGAGATGCGGACACCGGAGCCGCCGTTGCTCGCACCCCAATAGAAGAGGAGAGGACACCACAGCCTCTCCACACTTGCCGGACTGCCCGTGGGGGGGGGGGATGTTTGCCGCCCCCCCAAAGGAAGATCCCACACCAGCCGCCACTGCTCATGAGTGAGCAATTTGACCACCATCAGAGGTTGAGCCGGAATAAGATATTTTGTGTTAGAACATGGGTATAAAACATCAAAAACGATTGTGGACACTATAGGAAGTGGTCTTCCATACCATCACCCCTTGGATCATAGTGTGGGACAACAAAACCCAAGATATCAGGGTCAAGACCATGTTAAATGGTAGGCTCAACGTGAAGCTAAAGCCCACGTCCAGTGACCGCGGTTCTCAAAGTATTACTTGATGCCAAGCATTGTAACGGTTCCACAAAGGGACTCCAAACCCCCAAATATGAACATCGAGAACTTAAATAAGAAAGAAGAAGAAGAAAAAGCTAAGAGGACGTGATGCCAAGGCTGGCCAAAGTTAAGGACTAAGAGGACGTGATGCCAAGGCTGGCCAAAGTTAAGGGCTAAGAGGACGTGATGCCAAGGCTGGCCAAAGTTAAGGGCTAAGAGGACGTGATGCCAAGGCTGGCCAAAGTTAAGGGCTAAGAGGACGTGATGCCAAGGCAGGCCAAAGTTAAGGGCTAAGAGGACGTGATGCCAAGGCTGGCCAATGTTAAGGGCTGAGAGGACGTGATGCCAAGGCTGGCCAAAGTTAAGGGCTAAGAGGACGTGATGCCAAGGCTGGCCAAAGTTAAGGGCTAAGAGGACGTGATGCCAAGGTTGGCCAAAGTTAAGGGCTAAGAGGACGTGATGCCAAGGCTGGCCAAAGTTAAGGGCTAAGAGGACGTGATGCCAAGGCTGGCCAAAGTTAAGGGCTAAGAGGACGTGATGCCGAGGCTGGCCAAAGTTAAGGGCTAAGAGGACGTGATGCCAAGGCTGGCCAAAGTTAAGGGCTAAGAGGACGTGATGCCAAGGCAGGCCAAAGTTAAGGGCTAAGAGGACGTGATGCCAAGGCTGGCCAATGTTAAGGGCTAAGAGGACGTGATGCCAAGGCTGGCCAAAGTTAAGGGCTAAGAGGACGTGATGCCAAGGCTGGCCAAAGTTAAGGGCTAAGAGGACGTGATGCCAAGGCTGGCCAAAGTTAAGGGCTAAGAGGACATGATGCCAAGGCTGGCCAAAGTTAAGGGCTAAGAGGACGTGATGCCAAGGCTGGCCAAAGTTAAGGGAACAATAAAAGAAAGAAAAGGAGAAGTAAAAGTGAAGAAGAAAAAAAACATGGATCCATCCAGGGATCCGGCATCAACTTATTCCAACTGTAAGATTCAGTCATTTGGAACTTGTAGGTCAGCCAAGGGGACCATATTTTGTCAAAAAAGGATTGTTAATCTTGTAAGACACTCACTATTTTTTCATTCATTTTATGATCCGAGGGAGTTTTCGTTTTACTATCGCAATGTCTATGACGGGGCTTTTCCACGCTGTCGCTGTCACAATTTTGGCTGCTAGAAATATAAAGTAGATCTTTATATTTTATTCTTAATTGCGAAATTGTAACAAACTTGGGATGGAAATTGGAAATGCCTAAAATAAAAATAGGAAGTAAAGTAATAATATAGCTAAGGGGAAAAGGGGAGGAAGGAGTTCATTTGGATTCAAAGAGAATCTCACCCTTACCAGCAAAAATAAAATAAAATAATGAATTATTAAATCCTAAAAATTGTCCCTGTATAAAAGTTTTTAAACAAAACATACTTCCTAGTTAGTGACACCCGGCGCTGTCTTGCTTGTAGGGAAAGTTCTCCCTAAACTGCTCCTCTCTGGCGCTGCAATCTTGAATTCATTTTCGGTGCATACGCAGAGAAGCCACGGCAATCTTTGCTAGGTCTACGGGACCTGGGGCATGTCTGTGCATGCAGCGGACCCCGTGCACATGCGCAGACACAGTAGCAATCTGCAGGAGAGGCCACCAAGTGCAGAGCTAGTGCTGGGCATTCCTTATTGTCTGTCCAGCATGCCTTGCACATGATGAAAAGCAAAAGCAGCTCAGATTATACACACAGCTAAATTAGTGGGCAGCCACGTCTCTCTGTTCTCACCTAGCAAAGCTGGTGCTCCCTGCCTCTTCAGTGCAGAGCTAGTGCTGGGCTTTCCTATTTGTCAGGCCAGCATGCTCTGCACATGATGAAAAGCAAAAGTAGCTCAGATTACACACACAGCTAAATTAGAGGGCATCTGCCTTTCTCTGTTCTCATCTAGCAAAGCTGGTGCTGTCTGGCTTTTCAATCTGCAGGAACAGTCAACAGGTGCAGAGCTAGTGCTGGGCTTTCTTTATTGTCTGTCCAATATGCCCTGCACATAAATAAAAGCAAAAGTAGCTCAGATTACACACACAGCTAAATTAGAGGGCATTTGCCTCTCTCTGTTCTCATCTAGCAAAGCTGGTGCTGTCTGGCTCTTCAGTGCAGAGCTAGTGCTGAGCTTTCCTTTTTGTCAGGCCAGCATGCTCTGCACATGATGAAAAGCAAAAGTAGCTCAGATTACACACACAGCTAAATTAGAGGGCATTTGCCTCTCTCTCTGCTCTCATCTAGCAAAGCTGGTGCTGTCTGGCTCTTCAGTCTGAAGGAGTTGCTAACAGGTGCAGAGCTAGTGCTGGGCTTTCCTTATTGTCTGTCCAGCATGCCCTGCACATGATGAAAAGCAAGAGCAGCTCAGATTAAACACACAGCTACATTAGAGGGCATCTGCCTTTCTCTGTTCTCACCTAGCAAAGCTCAGTGCAGAGCTGGTGCTGGGCTTTCCTTTTTGTTAGGCCAGCATGCCCTGCACATAAAGAAAAGCCAAAGCAGCTCAGATTACACACACAGCTATATTAGAAGGCAGTCACCTCTCGCTGTTCTCATCTAGCAAAGCTGCTGCTGTCTGGCTCTTCAGTCTGCAGGAGCAGCCAACAAAGTGCAGCGCTAGTGCTGGGCTTTCCCCGTTTGACACGCATTGAAGTGTAGAAGCAGCTAATTGTTTAATTTCCAAAATAATGATGTTATAGAACTGCAAAATCTAAAATAAAAATATAATGTATAAACTAGTATTAAAAAAATATGTAATACATTTTAAAAAGTTAAACTGATCAAATGCCACCAGTCTCCCCGTACAGTACAAGGAACTCTAACTGGAAGCTCTCTGGATTCAGTCCTCCGAGGTCTTCTTGTTCCCCGCGGTTGGCATGTAGGCAGGGAGAATTGGGGGCCCTTCCACCTTGCCACACTCAGGGGCCCCAATCTGTTGTACCATTTATTTTTTTTCTCCTGAAAATCCCCTTTAACATTCTGCTGAGGGCTCGGCTCCCCGCTCTGGCAGCATGATCTATCGGTTCCTTCATAATAGGATAACCGTATTTACCGAATTATGACAACTGTGTCTCTGGCCTTATCTGCCGCAGATAAACAGATGTGAACAGCAGAACCGGCTGTTATGTTTGATGTCTTTCCTGAAAAACTCCCCTGATAGCATCAGACAGTAATAATATTACCGCAGAGGAGGCTTCCAACCAGAAATCTCTCTGCTCTGAGATTCAACCCGCCCGACTCTCAATGGAGGTAAAAGGGCGGAATGTGATCAGGAGGGGGCAGCGTATGCAGTACAGGGGTTGGGTATGGGGGGGGCAATAAAGCCTACTATTCAATATAGTGCTACAGTCTGATTATCACTCCCTGACCATACCCTTCTATATAACCGTTCCTCATAATGGGCAAAGCGGGTGTACAGACCCGGGAACTCAGCACAGGGATGGTGAGAACCCCTCATAATGGGCACAGCGGGTGTACAGACCCGGGAACTCAGCACAGGGATGGTGAGAACCCCTCATAATGGGCACAGCGGGTGTACAGACCCGGGAACTCAGCACAGGGATGGTGAGAACCCCTCATAATGGGCACAGCGGGTGTACAGACCCGGGAACTCAGCACAGGGATGGTGGGAACCCCTCATAATGGGCACAGCGGGTGTACAGACCCGGGAACTCAGCACAGGGATGGTGGGAACCCCTCATAATGGGCACAGCGGGTGTACAGACCCGGGAACTCAGCACAGGGATGGTGGGAACCCCTCATAATGGGCACAGCGACCTGGGAACTCAGCACAGGGATGGTGGGAACCCCTCATAATGGGCACAGCGGGTGTACAGACCCGGGAACTCAGCACAGGGATGGTGGGAACCCCCCATAATGGGCACAGCGGGTGTACAGACCCAGGAACTCAGCACAGGGATGGTGGGAACCCCTCATAATGGGCACAGTGGGTGTACAGACCCAGGAACTCAGCACAGGGATGGTGGGAACCCCCCATAATGGGCACAGCGGGTGTACAGACCCGGGAACTCAGCACAGGGATGGTGAGAACCCCTCATATTGGGCACAGCGGGTGTACAGACCCGGGAACTCAGCACAGGGATGGTGAGAACCCCCCATAATGGGCACAGCGGGTGTACAGACCTGGGAACTCAGCACAGGGATGGTGAGAACCCCTCATAATGGGCACAGCGGGTGTACAGACCTGGGAACTCAGCACAGGGATGGTGGGAACCCCTCATAATGGGCACAGCGGGTGTACAGACCCGGGAACTCAGCACAGGGATGGTGGGAACCCCTCATAATGGGCACAGCGGGTGTACAGACCCGAGAACTCAGCACAGGGATGGTGAGAACCTCTCATAATGGGCACAGCGGGTGTACAGACCTGGGAACTCAGCACAGGGATGGTGGGAACCCCTCATAATGGGCACAGCGGGTGTACAGACCCGGGAACTCAGCACAGGGATGGTGGGAACCCCCCATAATGGGCACAGCGGGTGTACAGACCCAGGAACTCAGCACAGGGATGGTGGGAACCCCTCATAATGGGCACAGCGGGTGTACAGACCCGGGAACTCAGCACAGGGATGGTGGGAACCCCTCATAATGGGCACAGCGGGTGTACAGACCCAGGAACTCAGCACAGGGATGGTGGGAACCCCTCATAATGGGCACAGCGGGTGTACAGACCCGGGAACTCAGCACAGGGATGGTGGGAACCCTTTATGACAAAGAACGTAGTAGAATTGCAGTCATTTAGATGTCACTTCACCTGTATAATTTTGCTTGATTGTTACATCTGATAAAGAAATCTACACACACTGACGGGGAAATTAAATCCTGATTGTCTAAATCCACACCATCACCTGGTTTGACCGAGAAGTGTCATCAGAAAATCTGTGAGATGCAGAAGCTACAAAGAGTGAGCGTAATGGCGGTGTAATGATGTTTATTGATGTCCCCGTCATCGACAACTGTCAGGAAATATCATAAGACAAGAATTCCGTAAAGTCTCTCCGGGGTTCCCGATATTTCATCACTCATCCAATTCTGATTACCAGAAGTGTCGGCTGTAATGGTGGAGCGTTGGACGTGAAGCCGGACCGGATGACATTTGGGTCGCTTTGTAGTCATGGATCCTGAGCACGAGCAATCCTGCCCACGGCCCGCATTTCGTCCACTCACCTTGTCGGTGGGAACCACCAAATCGAACCTACTTTATGGATCGCTCTCACCCAGACCTCACCTCCAAACACATAGAGACCACCCACTCTATATGTTTACCATGGGTTTGCTTTAAGAGCATATTAAATATTTCCCAATGGGAGGGAAATACATTTAAAACAGCGAATAAAAGTCCTGGATGGCTTAAATCCAATGTAAAAATGCATATAAACGCAACGGAGAAGGCCTTCAAAAAATACAAGGATGAGGGATCATCATCAGCATTCAGACTTTACAAAGAATGCAACAAGAAATGTAAGGGTGCAATAAGGACGGCTAAGATAGAACATGAAAGACACATAGCAGAGGAGAGTAAAAAAGATTCTAAGAAATTCTTTAGGTATATAAACAATAAAAAAGGGAGGAGGACAGACCATATTGGCCCCATAAAGAATGAGGAAGGACATCTGGTTACAAAGGATGGGGAGATGGCAAAGGTATTGAATTTATTCTTCTCCTCAGTCTTAAATCCAGAGATAAAACGATAATTCTCCCGCTCTACAAGACTCTGGTCCGGCCGCACCTGGAGTATGCTGTCCAGTTCTGGGCACCAGTCCTCAGGAGGGATGTACTGGAAATGGAGCGAGTACAAAGAAGGGCAACAAAGCTAATAAAGGGTCTGGAGGATCTTAGTTATGAGGAAAGGTTGTGAGCTCTGAACTTATTCTCTCTGGAGAAGAGACGCTTGAGAGGGGATATGATTTCATTGTATAAATACCAGATTGGTGACCCCACGATAAAACTACTTTGTGGAAGGGAGTTTTACAAGACTCGTGGCCACTCATTAAAATTAGAAGTAAAGAGGTTTAACCTTAAACTACGTAGAGGGTTCTTTACTGTAAGAGCGGCAAGGATGTGGAATTCCCTTCCACAGGCGGTGGTCTCAGCGGGGAGCATTGATAGCTTCAAGAAACTATTAGATAATCACCTGAATGACCGCAACATACAGGATATATAATGTAATACTGACACATAATCACACAACATACAGAGATATATAATGTAATATGACATATAATCACACAACATACAGAGATATATAATGTAATATGACATATAATCACACAACATACAGAGATATATAATGTAATATGACATATAATCACACAACATACAGAGATATATAATGTAATATGACATATAATCACACAACATACAGAGATATATAATGTAATACTGACATATAATCACACAACATACAGAGATATATAATGTAATATGACATATAATCACACAACATACAGAGATATATAATGTAATATGACATATAATCACACAACATACAGGATATATAATGTAATACTGACACATAATCACACACATAGGTTGGACTTGATGGACTTGTGTCTTTTTTCAACCTTACCTACTATGTAACTCGTAGTCCTGTACTACACATGTGCAGCAACTATAAGTTCAGTGCTGTGATCCGGGACACAACATCGGCAGGACAGAGGGACAAACTGAGGGACTGTCCCTGCAAATCCGGGATGTTTGTCTAATGTCAGTGCTGCTGATCTCCTGCAGCTTCAGTGTAGCCAATTCTTGCCTGCATGCACTCCAGTGATGGGCGCATGGCATTTTTTTTTTAGGGCGGGTTTTCCTGATGGTGGGTGGGGTCTGCTGGGCCCCTCCCACAGCTCTGCTCTCCTTCCTTGTGCAGGGTGACTGGTCTTGTCTCCGCCCCCTCCTGTACTTTAAGCCTGCAGTGGGTGGAGTCTGCTGGGCCCCTCCCACAGCTCTGTTCTCACTCCTTGTGCAGGGGGACTGGTCTTGTCCCCGCCCCCTCCTGTAGTAGGTGGAACCTGTTGGGTCCCTCCCACAGCTCTGTTCTCACTCCCTGTGCAGGGTGACTGGTCTTGTCTCCGCCCACTCCTGTAGTTTTTCTGTAGTGGGTGGAGCCTGCTGGGCCCCTCCCACAGCTCTGCTCTCTATTCTTGTGCAGGGTGATTGTCTGGTCTCCGCCCCCCTCTTGTACCTTTAGCCTGTAGTGGGTGGAGTCGGCTGGGCCCCTCCCACAGCTCTGTTCTCACTCCTTGTGCAGGGTGACTGCTCTTGTCTCCACCCCCTCCTGTAGTTTTCTGTAGTGGGTGAGGCCTGCTGGGCCACTCCCACAGCTTTGCTCTCTATCCTTGTGCAGGGTGATTGTCTGGTCTCCGCCCCCTCCTGTACTTTTAGCCTGTAGTGGGTGGAGTCTGCTGGAGCCCCTCCCACAGCTCTGTTCTCACTCCCTGTGCAGGATGACTGGTCTTGTCTCCGCCCCCCTCCTGTAGTTTTCTGTAGTGGGTGAGGCCTGCTGGGCCACTCCCACAGCTTTGCTCTCCCTCCTTGTGCAGGGGGACTGGTCTTGTCTCCGCCCCCTCCTGTAGTGGGTGGAACCTGCTGGGTCCCTCCCACATTTCTGCTCTCTGCACAGGCAGTGATGATGTCACTGCTACATTTACAAAATAATATCTGTGTTCGCAAAGTGGATTTTTTTCCTTTGTGGCGATTGAGGAATAGATTTTTAGACAAATGTTTTTGTGCTCAGAGTTCAGCGTTAGAATTTTTTGGAATGACAATAACATATTAAGGTTTGTATAAGAACTTAGTGATTGGGGTTACATATACTTTACTTTCCTTCCCCCTCCCCTCCCCTCCCCCACCCCACCCAGACCCCATGCAGCTTCTCCATTCGCAGCCCCGCTGTTATAATCCAATGACAGGTCAGGCTGGGGGTCTTGTAGCGCGGTTTGCAGGTGCGGGAGGCGGTGAATCTTGGCAGCCGCGGGCGACGCTCGTACTTCGTGGAAAGGTTTTTGCAGCTCGAACGTCTGCTCTTGTAAGCAGCAAGCTGCCTAATGATCGCATTACATTGCAAATTAGCGATGTAGAGTGGAGAAAAGGCGGCAATCTGCTGTTACAGAGAAATCCTTCCAAAACGTTTTACGGTTCCGTGTGATTAGCCGCAGCGAGCGAACGAACAAACCGAGATCTGTTAGTAAACACGAAACGGCATAAAATTACCTGCGCAGCGGGAGCCGTGTTCTCTGTGAAGGTAACTCCACCGCCCAGAAAATGCCGCCAAATACAGAACGCTATCTCATCGCACGGAGACTTCTGGGGCGAAATGTCAATGGGGCTCTGAAAGGAAAACTCTGCCAAGGAAAAGAACGGCCAATCAGACGGCTGCAACTCAACACAATGCTAAGGGAACAATCTCTGATCACAGTGAAGGCAAAGAACGTTTAGAATTTTTTTTTTTTTTTTTGATAAAGAATTAAAAAAAGAAAGAAATTTTAGAAAAGGAATAAAGAGTTACAAAAGAAATTGTAAATATTAGACAGTGGAGAGATTAAGACGCATTTAGAAGACCTCAGACATAGAGGAAGTGGAACTAAACTGCATCTGAGCACCACATACTGAAAACTCCATTTAATTCACTTTAATATTCAAAGCAAACTCCCCCATCCAACCATCCATATCTCCATCCATCCATCCAACCATCCATGTCTACAGCCAACCATCCATGTATCCATCCATCCAACCATCCATGTCTACATCCATCCAACCATCCATGTCTCCATCCATGTCTCCATCCATCTATCCATCCATGTCGCCATCCCTCCATTCATGTCTCCATCCATCCATCCATGTCTCCATCCATGTCTCCATCCAACCATCCATGTCTCCATCCATCCAACCATCCATGTCTCCATCCATCCATGTCTCCATCCATCCATCCATGTCTCCATCCATCCATGTCTCCATCCAACCATCCATGTCTCCATCCATCCAACCATCCATGTCTCCATCCAACCATCCATGTCTCCATCCATCCATCCAACCATCCATGTCTCCATCCATCCAACCATCCATGTCTCCATCCATCCAACCATCCATGTCTCCATCCATCCATGTCTCCATCCATCCATCCATGTCTCTATCCATCCATGTCTACATCCAACCATCCATGTCTCCATCCAACCATCCATGTCTCCATCCATCCAACCATCCACGTCTCCATCCATCCAACCATCCACGTCTCCATCCATCCATGTCTCCATCCATCCATCCATGTCTCTATCCATCCATCCATGTCTACATCCATCCATGTCTCTATCCAACCATCCATGTCTTCATCCATCCATCCATCCATGTCTCCATCCATCCAACCATCCATGTCTCCATCCAACCATCCATCCATCCATGTCTCCATACATCCATCCATCCATGTCCCAATCCATCCATGTATCCAACTATCCATGTCTCCATCCAACCATCTATGTCTCCAACCATCCATGTCTCCATCTATCCATCCAACCATCCATCCATGTCTCCATCCAACCAGCCATCCATGTCTCCATCCATGTCTCCATACATCCATCCATGTCTCTATCCATCAATTCATGTCTCCATCCATCCATCCATCCATGTCTCCATCCATGTCTCTATCCATCAATTCATGTCTCCATCCAACCATCCATGCATCCATCCATGTCTCCATGTTTTATTTTGTTGAGAAATCACTTTGAAATGATGTAATGAAATGTTATGTTATGAAATTATGTCTCCATCCAATCATCCATCAATCCATGTTTCCATCCATCCATCCATCCTCCATCCATGTCTCAGTCCATGTCTCCATCCATCCAACCTCCCATGTCTCCATCCATCCCTTTCTCCATACATGTCTCCATCCAACCATCCATCCATGTCTCCATCCAACCATCCATGTCTCCATCCAACCATCCATGTCTCCATCCAACCATCCATGTCTCCATACATCCATCCATGTCTCTATCCATCAATTCATGTCTCCATCCATCCATCCATCCATGTCTCTGTCCATGTCTCCATCCAACCATCTATCCATGTCTCCATCCATCAATTCATGTCTCCATCCATCCATCCATGTCTCCATCCAACCATCCATCCATGTCTCTATCCATCAATTCATGTCTCCATCCATCCATCCATCCATCCATGTCTCTGTCCATGTCTCCATCCAACCATCCATCCATCCATGTCTCCATCCATCCATTCATGTCTCCATGTTTTATTTTGCTGCAAAATCACTTTGAAATTAACCCCCCAACTTTAGCATCTCTAGCCGGGGCCATCTTAAGTAAGGGCAGATGATTCATGTAGCATTTACCTCCTGGAATCTATCTGCCCTTAGCTCAGGCATGTAGGTGTTTCGTCAGAATTGGCGACCCGTCAGATTAGGTAACGGAAGTGACGTTCCATCAGCTGAATGATTACTGCTAATGCGCTGGTTTGCTAATCTGACAGAACACCTGCAATCATAAGACGTCAGCAGACTTACTACACCCAGCTACGTCTTGAATTTCACATTCGTTTACCAATAAAGTGAGCATATATAAATAACCATAGTATATTCAGATCTGTCATTCTGTTTTCATGTTACATTTTCAAAGCGTAAAGGTTTAGTGCTGAGCAGTGCAGGGTGTACCAAGATGGCCTCCGCCACCTTCCTACTGCTGGCGTCCAGCTTCTTTCAAAATGTAACATTAAAAACAGCATCACAGATGTACATATACTATATTTATTTATATACGCTCACTTTATTGCTAAAATTACTCTGAAATTCAAGACGTAGCTGGGTGTAGTAAGATGTCTGCCGCCTCCTTCTGACTGCAGGTGTTCCTGCATCGGGGAGCAAACCTGGAAGCGGTGGAACGCATGCGCAGGTAACGGAACATCACTTCTGTTGCCTAATCTAACAGGTTGCCAATTCTGACGGAACACAGGCAGGAGGGTGTGGCTTAGCTCAGAAAGCCCATCCTTCCATGACTCCTGGGATGTATGACATCATTTTGGCCTAGGCTAGAAACCAGGAAGTAACTGAAGAAATGTAAAAAAAATTAAAAAATTTGTAGGACTTTCTAATTATACACATTATATTTGCATATTAAATACTTCACTTAAAGTGTATAAAACCTTCTGCATGCAGCCCCCCCCCCCCCAGCCGATCTTAAATGCCTACCTGAGCCCCCTATTGATTCGGCGGTGTGCACAAGAGCTGAGGCTCCCTCACTCCTTGTTGGCTGAGATAAAGCGTCAGGAAGCATTTATTCGCTCCCGCTAATGTCAATCAGAGCCAGTAAAAAGGGATCGGGGGGCAGGGCCGAGCTCCGCTCTGTGTGTCAATGGATGCAGCGGGGGGGGGCTTGAGAGCGAGCACGCAACGAGTGCCTCCTTACATAATAAGTCCTAATAATAGAGGTCGGTGTAGAGGCGGGAGACCAGAGAGAGAGAGAGAGAAGACCCGGGCTGATAAGTGGCACGTCTGAGGTCCAGACAGGACCGTCACTCAGTCCAGATCTGGACCACGGTCCGCCATTTACTGAACCCTGCACTAGACCCAAACACAATATTTTTGATGCTACTACAAAAAGTATTGAAGTTGTGGGGGTTGGGGTGCAAGTACCAAATACTAAGGAGCCAAAATGTCAGTGATGCCCCCGAGGAAGTTCTCCATGTTCGGGAAGAAGAAAACTCATCTCCTACAGGGCCTCCAAGTCTACTACAGAGTCTCCTAACCCCGTCCAGAACCTTCACCACCCCAGTCCGCCCCCTAGTGTTCCCCCCCAGCCCTATCCAGAACCTTCACTATCCCACTCCGCCCCCTAGTGCCCCCCCCCATCCAGAACCTTCAACTAGCGATCCGCCCTCTTCTAGCGCACTGTCCTCTCTTTTAGTCCTTTCCTCTCTTCTAGAGCTCAGCCCTCTCTTCTAGCGCTCCGCCCTCTCTTCTAGCGTTCCGCCCTCTCTTCTAGCGCTCCGCCCTCTCTTCTAGCTCTCTGTTCTCTCTTCTAGCTCTCTGTTCTCTCTTCTAGCGCTCTGTTCTCTCTTCTAGCGCTCTGTCCTCTCTTCTAGCCCTCTGTCCTCTCCTCTAGCACTCCGCCCTCTTCTAGCGCTCCACCAACTCTTCTAGTGCTGTGCCCTCTCTTCTAGCGCCTCGCCCTCTCTTCTATCGCTCTGCCCTCTCTTCTATCGCTCCGCCCTCTCTTCTAGCGCCCCGCCCTCTCTTCTATCGCTCTGCCCTCTCTTCTAGCGCCCTGCTCTCTCTTCTAGCGCCCTGCTCTCTCTTCTAGCGCCCTGCCCTCTCTTCTATCGCTCCGCCCTCTCTTCTAGCGCCCTGCCCTCTCTTCTATCGCTCCGCCCTCTCTTCTAGCGCCCTGCCCTCTCTTCTATCGCTCCGCCCTCTCTTCTATCGCTCTGCCCTCTCTTCTATCGCTCTGCCCTCTCTTCTATCGCTCCGCCCTCTCTTCTAGCGCCCTGCTCTCTCTTCTAGCGCCCTGCTCTCTCTTCTAGCGCCCTGCCCTCTCTTCTATCACTCCGCCCTCTCTTCTAGTGCCCTGCTCTCTCTTCTATCGCTCCGCCCTCTCTTCTATCGCTCCGCCCTCTCTTCTAGCGCCCCGCCCTCTCTTCTATCACTCCGCCCTCTCTTCTAGTGCCCTGCTCTCTCTTCTATCGCTCTGCCCTCTCTTCTAGCGCCCTGCCCTCTCTTCTAGCGCCCTGCTCTCTCTTCTAGCGCCCTGCCCTCTCTTCTATCGCTCCGCCCTCTCTTCTAGTGCCCTGCTCTCTCTTCTATCGCTCCGCCCTCTCTTCTATCGCTCCGCCCTCTCTTCTAGCGCCCCGCCCTCTCTTCTATCACTCCGCCCTCTCTTCTAGTGCCCTGCTCTCTCTTCTATCGCTCTGCCCTCTCTTCTAGCGCCCTGCCCTCTCTTCTAGCGCCCTGCTCTCTCTTCTAGCGCCCTGCCCTCTCTTCTATCACTCCGCCCTCTCTTCTAGTGCCCTGCTCTCTCTTCTATCGCTCCGCCCTCTCTTCTATCGCTCCGCCCTCTCTTCTAGCGCCCCGCCCTCTCTTCTATCACTCCGCCCTCTCTTCTAGTGCCCTGCTCTCTCTTCTATCGCTCCGCCCTCTCTTCTATCGCTCCGCCCTCTCTTCTAGCGCCCTGCCCTCTCTTCTATCGCTCCGCCCTCTCTTCTATCGCTCCGCTCTCTCTTCTAGCGCTCAGTAAATGCTTACATTACAGATGCCTGGAAAGCTCCTGTAGGCATCTGACATCCATTCCATACAACCTTTCGACCTTCCCTCCCCTGCGGCGGTGAGGACAATATTCCTCGTTCTAACGCACAGCAATTTCACCCGAAACCCTAAATGTGTTGGAAACCCACAAAGAAAGGTTGCGTCGGGTAATTTTATCAGCGCGCTCCGCCGCTCGCTTTGTCTGTCTGGCTGATGGGAAGATAAAGTCGCACGCACATACATCTAGAGGAAATTAAAGAGAGGGACGTATTGACAGCGCGCCATTCAGACGATCCCGGCTGCCGTTGATCGGTGATTTAAAGCGAAGCTTCAGCCGTCTTCCAGTGAATGGACTCTTCTAATTGGCCTTTCATGGGAAGCCTTGTAATTCTAAAGTCATTATTGTTTCCCAAACACAGCCGGTTAATGGGGGGAGCCGCGTTCTGCGCGGAGCAGAGAGCGCTAAGTGCTCCTATCTTCTCCGAGTCAGATGCTTATTAGGATCATTTATGAGGCCGGAAACGTCTGTGCGCCAGATTTAATGGTTACGGCAAAACGCCGAGGACTTACTACGAGTTATTCTGGAAGAAGCGCGATTTCAGCGGGAGGCTAATGAACGGTTATAGATGGAAGGACTGGGGGAGGGGATACACCCAGCAGGACTATGGAAGGAAAGAGAAGAGCATTCTGGGAAAGAAAAAGACACCAAATGTAGAAATCACTAGATGAGCAACTGACATCAAACTGCCTCAGATCACATGACCCCAAAACACGCCCCCTCTTTCATCACATTGGCTTTGATTGATCACATGACCTCAAAATGTATAGTATGTCCGCAGTCTCCGATCATCTTCTGTACTATGTCTGCAGTCTCCGATCATCTCCTTTACTATGTCTGCAGTCTCTGATCATCTCCTTTACTATGTCTGCAGTCTCTGATCATCTCCTTTACTATGTCTGCAGTCTCTGATTGTCTCCTGTATTATGTCTGCAGTCTCTGATCGTCTCCTGTACTATGTCTGCAGTCTCTGACCATCTCCTGTACTATGTCTGCAGTCTCTGATCTTCTCCTGTATTATGTCTGCAGTCTCTGATCATCTCCTGTACTATGTCTGCAGTCTCTGACCATCTCCTGTACTATGTCTGCAGTCTCTGACCATCTCCTTTACTATGTCTGCAGTCTCTGATTGTCTCCTGTATTATGTCTGCAGTCTCTGATCGTCTCCTGTACTATGTCTGCAGTCTCTGACCATCTCCTGTACTATGTCTGCAGTCTCTGATCTTCTCCTGTATTATGTCTGCAGTCTCTGATCATCTCCTGTACTATGTCTGCAGTCTCTGACCCTCTCCTGTACTATGTCTGCAGTCTCTGATCATCTCCTGTACTATGTCTGCAGTCTCTGACCATCTCCTGTACTATGTCTGCAGTCTCTGATCTTCTCCTGTATTATGTATGTAGTCTCTGATCATCTCCTGTATTATGTCTGCAGTCTCTGATCATCTCCTGTACTATGTCTGCAGTCTCTGATCTTCTCCTGTATTATGTATGTAGTCTCTGATCATCTCCTGTATTATGTCTGCAGTCTCTGACCATCTCCTGTACTATGTCTGCAGTCTCTGACCCTCTCCTGTACTATGTCTGCAGTCTCTGACCCTCTCCTGTACTATGTCTGCAGTCTCTGATCATCTCCTGTACTATGTCTGCAGTCTCTGACCATCTCCTGTATTATGTCTGCAGTCTCTGACCATCTCCTGTACTATGTCTGCAGTCTCTGATCATCTCCTGTATTATGTCTGCAGTCTCTGATCATCTCCTGTACTATGTCTGCAGTCTCTGACCATCTCCTGTACTATGTCTGCAGTCTCTGATCATCTCCTGTACTATGTCTGCAGTCTCTGACCATCTCCTGTACTGTGTCTGCAGTCTCTGATCATCTCCTGTATTATGTCTGCAGTCTCTGATCATCTCCTGTAGTATTTCTGTAAGTGGTGACAGAACTGACAATTCCACAACAAAGCCCCCAATGTTATTATTAGTGTCTGTGACTTTCTGGGAATGTCCTTTGATTGGAGCCCACAGAGGAAATGAATGAAGGGGGAATATCTGTGATCTGCCTCCTCTCTCTATTATTCATCAATTCATTAAGCGGAGAATTCCT
The DNA here is from genome assembly GCF_042186555.1 of Aquarana catesbeiana. Lineage (NCBI taxonomy): Eukaryota > Metazoa > Chordata > Amphibia > Anura > Ranidae > Aquarana > Aquarana catesbeiana. The sequence continues at coordinate 3,553,652 of NC_133332.1, forward strand.
ATTAACATATTTGGAGTCTTTGTGAGTCAGAATTATTCCCCAATTAAGAAATCTTCAATGGCTTCACATTTCCAAGTTCCATTCACATCCTTCTTCTTCCTCTCAGGATGACCCGAGTCGCCCTTCCTGCTGCTTCTGCGTTCTCCAATCATTTTCCTGGACTAGTGATGTCAGAGAAATACCGGATATAATGAGAACCTCACTGAATGATGTCCCGCCCACAAATGCCGCTCACCTCATCTGTTCTCAGAGACCCTTCTACTATTAATGGGGGTCTTCAGCATGTGGCTGCCCCTGAGCCCCAACATATCCCCTCCCCCCTCTGTATTCCACAATCCAATGCTAAGGGTTCCATACTTTATAAAATGGGGTTGATTGACAATGAGGTAGGAGGGGGATCCTGATTGATATAAGGGGGGACTCTGACGAGGATCCTGATGTAAGAGGGGACTCTGACGAGGATCCTGATGTAAGGGGGGACTCTGACGAGGATCCTGATGTAAGGGGGGACTCTGACGAGGATCCTGATGTAAGGGGGGGACTCTGACGAGGATCCTGATGTAAGGGGGGGACTCTGACGAGGATCCTGATGTAAGGGGGACCCTGACGAGGACCTGATGTAAGGGGGGGACCCTGACGAGGATCCTGATGTAAGGGGGGGACTCTGACGAGGATCCTGAGTAATATAAGGGAGGACTGACGAGAATCCTGATGTAAGGAGGGGCGCTGATGGGCATCCTGATGTAAGGGGGGGGCACTGATGAGGATCCTGATCTAGAGGGGACTCTGATGGGGATCCTGATGCAAGGGGGGACTCTGATGAGGATCCTGATGTAAGGAGGGACTCTGATGGGGATCCTGATGTAAGGGGGAATCTGATGGGGATCCTGATGTAAGGGGGGGACTCTGATGGGGATCCTGATGTAAGGGGGAGACTCTGATGGGGATCCTGATGTAAGGGGGGGACTCTGATGGGGATCCTGCTGATGTAAGGAGGGACTCTGATGGGGATCCTGATGTAAGGAGGGACTCTGATGGGGATCCTGATGTAAGGAGGGACTCTGATGGGGATCCTGATGTAAGGAGGTACTCTGATGGGGATCCTGATGTAAGGAGGGACTCTGATGGGGATCCTGATGTAAGGGGGGGACTCTGATGGGGATCCTGATGTAAGGGGGGGACACTAATGGGGATCCTGATGTAAGGGGGGACTCTGATGGGGATCCTGATGTAAGGGGGGACTCTGATGGGGATCCTGATGTAAGGGGGGGACTCTGATGGGGATCCTGATGTAAGGGGGGGACTCTGATGGGGATCCTGATGTAAGGGGGGGACTCTGATGGGGATCCTGATGTAAGGGGGGGGACTCTAATGGGGATCCTGGTGTAAGGGGAGGACTCTGATGGGGATCCTGCTGATGTAAGGAGGGACTCTGATGGGGATCCTGATGTAAGGGGGGGACTCTGATGGGGATCCTGATGTAAGGAGGGACTCTGATGGGGATCCTGATGTAAGGGGGGGACTCTGATGGGGATCCTGATGTAAGGAGGGACTCTGATGGGGATCCTGATGTAAGGGGGCTTTGATGCAAGGGGAAAATCTAATGTGGACTCTGATGTAAGGAAAGACTCTAAGGGGGGTCCTGATGTAAAGGGGGGACTCTAATGGGGACAAAGATGTATGAGGACCCTGACGGGGACATTTAAGTAGGGAGGACTCTGATAGGGGCTCTGATTTGATGAGAATCTTCTGATGGGGAGCCTGATGTAAAAGGGGGACTTTGATGTTGTGGGGCGGGGGGAGGGGGAGCTTCTGAAGCTTTTTCTATGAATGTGTTAATTTATTTCAATTGTATTTATTTTTTTATAAGAATCGATACATTTTCATTCATTTATAAAATCAAGGGGGGGAGGGGCTACAGTTATTTGTAAAATGTACCTTGTGGCCCCCCCATACTGACCCCTGCTGTAGATGGAAGGAGTACTGTTGCCATGGCTGCAAGAAGCTATCAGGGAGGAGACTTCTGCTTTCGCTCCTTCAATGTCCAATCAGTAAGCTAAGGGGCGGTTCAGTGACCAAGCCAAATCAGCGAATGGGTTTCCACCAGCATTGTAAAGGACCCCCCCCCCAGTCTGGGATGCAAGAGTGACAACATAAGCAGGCTCCATACCCGTGCACAAACCCCAATTCCAGGATAGTTATCTTTCAATCAAAGAAAGTTTAAGCCCTGATGAAGGGGGGGCGCTGGAAAGATGAAACGCGTCAGAGGGTTTGAACAATGTTTGTGACCACAGTAGGGCTCCCACTCCTTCTAATGACTGCTGGGGGGGGGGCTAAGGGTCACACAACAAGAACCAAGGAGCCATACGTGACCCTCAAGGGGTATTTGCATAAATCCTCCCAAGAGCCAGCCTACTGCTTTCATCAGGACCAGTGGCAGCCAGGGGCCCCACCCCCCCTAATCTCCGTGCGCCGCCCCCTAATTTCCATGATTCATAGGTTTCTATGAGTTTTATTTTTTTTTTCTTTTCAAGCACATGATTAGAGCCTGAGGCTCGGGGCACAGAGCATTGGACCCACCCACTTGTGTGACATTAGCGAATCAATTTTCGCAATTGTCTTTCGGCTTCTCCTCCCGGCCAATCAGGACAGGAGGCGGATCTTAAGACCGGATTAGCCAGGGAAGCTGCGACCTGGATGCGGTAAGTGCGGACTAGACATGTGCACTGCTGAAAAATGTATTTGTTTTCCTTTCATTTGTTTTTTTTTTGGGGGGGGGGGGGGGGGTTTCGGGTCATTCCTTGTGATCGCAATTCCTAAATTCAAAAATTCAGAAATTCAGAAATTCAGAAATTCAGAAATTTATAAATTCAGAAATTTATAAATTCAAAAATTCAAAAATTCGGAAATTCATAAATTCGAAAATCGGAAATCCGAAAATAAAAAATAAAATCCAAAAATTTGAAAAAATAATTATTAAATTATAGGTATTGGAATTTCCTTTCTAATTTGGCTGTTTGTGAACGTAACGAATACGAATGGAACAGAACAAATTAATAATTGATAATAATAATAAAAAGTTTTTATTATCAGTATTGTTATTTATTATTATCAATTTGTTACGTCCCATTCGTTTAGATGCGGTATTCATTATTTCGGATAATTGGTAACTTCAAATAGTGAACATAACGAATATGAATTTATCTGAAGTTACGAATTATCCGAAATAATGAATGCCGCATCTAAACGAATGGGACATAATGAATTGATAATAAATAACAATAATAATAATAATAAAAACATATTATTATTTATTATTAATTTGTTCTGTTCCATTTGTTTAGAGGCGGCATTCGTTATTTCGGATAATTCGTAACTTCAGATAAATTCGTATTTGTTATGTTCACTAACAGCCAAGTTTGAAAGGAAATTCCAACACCTATAATTTAATAGTTATTATTAGTTATTATATTTGATTTTTGGACTTTTTTTTATTCTCAGATTTTTCGAGTTTATGAATTTTCGAATCGCGTTATTTCGGATAGTTTGTAACTTCGGATAAATTCGAATTCGTTACGTTCACTAACAGCCAAATTTGAAAGGAAATTCCAATACCTATAAATTAATAGTTAGAAAATCAGAAAATCTAAAATAACTAACTAATAATAATTAACTATTAAATTATAGGCATTGGAACTTTCTTTCAAATTTGGCTGTTAGTAAACGTAACGAATACGAATTCATCCAAAGTTACAAATTATCCGAATAACGCAATTCGTAAATTTGAAAAATCCGAAAATAAGAAAGAAAATCTGAAAATCTAAAATAATAACTTTCTTATTTTCGGATTTTTCGAATTTACGAATTGCGTTATTTCGAATAATTTGTAACTTCGGATGAATTCGTATTCGTTACGTTTACTAACAGCCAAATTTGAAAGGAAATTCCAATACCTATAAATGTAATAGTTAGTAATAGTTAAATTATTATTATTATTATTATTAGTTAGTTATTTCAGATTTTTGAATTTTCGGGTTTTCGAATTTCGAATTTTCGAACTTCGAATTTTCGAATTCACGAATATTAGAATATTCAAATTTTCAAATATTCGGAAAAACGTATTAAACGTGTTTTCGTTCATTCGGATATTCCCGAATTAACAAATTTGTCGAAAATTCGTTAAAAAACTAATTCAGAACGAAACGAATTGCACATGTCTAGTGTGGACCTGGCGGACCTGGGGAGAATCAGCCGCCACTGGGCAGGACTCAGGGCTCTTGAGAGGAGTACTGAGGCCCCCTGCCTGCCCCTCCCACCAGCCATGACCTGGTTGCATTGCATAGGGAAGCACAGAGAACCGGTGATGACATCACGGTGATGAAAATGTAAATTTGCATATTAATGAGGGGGAACCAGGGAAGGCAAAACAGAAGCACATTAAACTTGAGCATTAAGGAAAATCTGGTCTCGGGGCCGTAATATGTCATGCACCGAAACGCGTCGGTCGTTTCTTCAGTAAACATTTGCAGTTATAGAGACAAAACACAGTGCAGCACAGACTATTGTATACTAGTTATGATTTCCGGCAAATCCCTGGTCCCCGGAGACTGGACGTTCGATACATCACCAGTAATACATGGGAAAAGTCTGGAGATTTACAGCTCGCAGTTCTGACCCCCCCAGGAACGCGCGTTCTGCTAGATTCCATCACACAGATATTCCATTCAATTTACTTTACTGCCACGCTCAGAGCCGAAAATGTATTTATTGGGAGGGGGCAGAGCTGTGGAATTTCCCATAAAGCGGCAGCGCTCCTCCAGATATAATAAAATCACAGGGAGATGGAGGTCGCCGGAGCTCCCCCCCGTGACTCATCGCCCGCGGTCACGTGACTCCGCCAGTCTGCTGCAGAAACAGCGAAGGGGAATAGCAGCTCGTTTCTTTTCCCCGAGTTTAATTGTGCTCATCTCTCACAGCGTGAGATGTCCGCCTTTTGTGTTTTAGCGTAGATGACGGCCTTTGTGTTCCGCAACGCGCCACCAAGAGATGCGCTGGTCAAATGCAAGCCAATTTAAAGCAATTACAGCGCGTGCAAACAAAACCGAATTTACATAGAGAGAGGGGAGAGTGTGAGGTGAGAGGCGGAAGGTAAGATTCACTTCTTGATGATGGAGACCGTGTAACCATAACAGGTATGGTGAGATGGAACTGGGGGGAACCAAAAAACTATCCAACCGGCTCACTGAGTATTATAGTAAGAGTCAAGGTACTCTAGTCCACCAGATTACCTGGCTTTGGCTAGGTGGACTAGAGTACCCTAGGGACCAGCCAAAACTGATCCTTCGGGTACTAGGTAGCGGCTCCCCCAAAGAAAAACCAGGAAAAAGATCCATGAGGGCTCACTGAGTATTATAGTAAGAGTCAAGGTACTCTACTCCACCTAGCCAAAGCCAGGTGGACTCCAGACCCTAGGGACCAGCCAAAACTGATCCTTCGGGTACTAGGTAGAGGCTCCCCCAAAGAAAAACCAGGATAAAGATCCATTAGGGCTCATTGCATATTATAGTAAGAGTCAAGGTACTTTAGTCCACCTAGCCAAAGCCAGGTGGACTCTAGACCCTAGGGACCAGCCAAAACTGATCCTTCGGGTACTAGGTATGGGCTCCCCCAAAGAAAAACCAGGGAAAAAAAAGGATCTATGAGGGCTCATTGTGTATTATAGTAAGAGTCAAGGTACTCCAGTCCACCTAGCCAAAGCCAGGTGGACTCCAGACCCTAGAGACCAGCCAAAACTGATCCTTCGGATACTAGGTAAGGGCTCCCCCAAAGAAAAACCAGGGGAAAAAAAGGATCCATGAGGGCTCATTGTGTATTATAGTAAGAGTCAAGGTACTCTAGCCCCCCCCCCAAAAAAAACAGGAAAAAGATCCATGAGGGCAACAGATCCACAACGCAATCTTACAGAGCCACTTATGGAAAACTACATATCTGCTTCATGACTACTATGTAGGAGGGCTTGGGACCCAAGGAAACAATGTAACCATACAGATTATGGTAAAAAGGGATTTCATTTTTCTTTGTTAAAGCTCTGCCGTGAACCATGAAATCACAGCACTCACAAGGGGCACAAGGCTCTTGAGAGGGGCAAAGCCAGCTGAAACTGGTCCTCTACTAGGTAGGGGCTCTCCCGAAGAGAGACCAGAAGAAAGACCCATGAGGACAACAGATCCACAATGAAATATTACAGAGCCATTTATTGAAAACTACAAATCTTCCTCTATGGAGTAGGGTGTGGGACCCAACAAAACATTATAACTATAATGTTCACCTAGCCAAAGCCAAGTGGATTCCAATTTTTTAGGGACCAGCCAATACTAGTCCTCCAGGTACTAGGTAAGGGCTCTACTGAAGAGGGACCAGAAAAAACACCCATGAGGACAACAGATCCACAATGCAATATTACAGAGCCATTTATTGAAAACGACATATCTGCTTCACGGCTTCTATGGAGGAGGGCTTGGGGCCCAATGAGACGTTATAACCATACAGATTATGGTGAAAAGGAACATAAGGAATCAAAAAGTCCTCCAACCAAATCGGTGTGTGGCACAGTAGTCTTCTAACAACAGAATATATAAGTATGGTATAATTTACAGCCCTATTTTGCTTTGTTGAAGCTCCGCATCATAGTCAAACCCCAGTGATCAATAAAGTGAACCCTTGTGGTTCACCTCTGAAGCAGAAGGGTCTAGATTCCCTTAACCCTTAACAAGGCTCTTGACAGGGGCAAACTCTAGTCCACCTAGCCAAAGCCAGATGGACTGCAATCCTTCGGGACCAGCCTCAGCTGGTCCTCCAGGCACTAGGTAGGGACTTCAGGAATCAAAAAGTTTTCCAGCTGAATCAGTGTGTAGCACAATAAAGTCTTCTAAGTACAGAAAATATTCTCATGTGCCATTCCATCACATATCCCAAAAATAAGAGGATAATTCCTTCCTAATTTCAGGACAATAGTTAGAGCCATGGAAATCATATCCTTTATGTCCCATAGTTATCTATACATCTAGAATCTCTGGTGCATAGTAAAGATACTGCCCACTAATATGGAGTGCTTCCCTTTCCCCATGGTCATTCCTGTGAAGTTACTCTACCTTGGCCAATAATAGAGAGTAAGGCAAAGTCACCGATTGGAGCTCAAGAATGGCTTTTTAATGGAGCTTTTCTAAAAAATGATACTGTTTCTGTATACTGTGATATGTAAGGTATTGTTCATGTAAATTTACTAACAGGTCCACTTTAAAGCTAAAAGCGGCCAAATATAAATCCTTCACAGGAAACCTGAACAGTTTTGAGAGTTTGACTGAAGCTCCAGGTTGATTTGTAACTGGTTCTCATGAAGCAGAAGTCAGTTCCCGCACAGATCCCTCTCCGTCCTCCATACATATTAATGTTTCACTTCCACTGGTACTGGAGAGGCTGCACACCCCAGGCGGCCTTTTTCTACCGCGGCACACTGCCTTCTGTCATGTGCTCCCGAAATGAGGCCTTTCACAGCTTGCCGTTCCCCGTCCTCAGCGAGAAATATCACCACAGCAGAGACTCGGAGATTAGAAAGGAGCATAAAGCTTCCTTGGAATCCATTTGCTAAATAGATCATTATTATTCCGGCTGGTAAAGCTGCGCCATTTATAAACTCTCCGAAGTTAAGGCTTAGGCATCTCCGACGGCAAAATGATATTGAAATTAAAAGTCTCTCCTGCAACAGCTCCGTATATATTCACAGATGTCTATTATACTCTCCCGCGCTGAATACAGAAAGCGGAATAGGTAAGCCTTGGGGACACAGTCTGCTCTCTGCGCTCCTACAAACCTGCCGATCAATGCCGTGCCTGGTGAGGAGAGCGCCACTGACCAGAATGCCAAAGTGATGGTAACAGACAATTCAGCACAACCTAAACAAAGGCAATTTAGAATGGTTTGGGGTCAATTCTATAATATACAGCATATACCTGGACTTGTGGCCATCACGCCTATATAGGTGTGTTGGAAATCCCATTCCAAAATCATGGCCATGAACATGGAGTTGACCCTTTCCCCACTCACTGCCCATTATTATGGAGTTCCTCCCTTTCCGCATGGCTGATCCAATGGAGTTACTCAACCTTGGCCATTAATATGAAGTCCCCCCCTTCGCTTCCTCATTTCCAAACCTATGGAGTTACTGTACCTTGGCCATTATTATGGAGTCCTCCCCTCACTTCCCCGTGGCCATTCCTATGGACTTACTCTACCTTGGCAATTAATTTGGAGTCCCTGCCACCTCCCCCATTAACATCACTATGAAGTTACCCTATGGTCATTAATATGAAGTTGCCCCTTTTGTTGCTATTACGTCCTCCACTCTTCTGGGAGGCCTCTCGACAAGATTTTGGTGATCTGTGGGAATTTGTGCCCATTTGTGAGGTCAGGTTGGATGAGAAGTCTTGGCTCACAATTGGCATCTCAATTCATCTCAAAGGTGATCAGTAGGGTTGAGGTCAGGGCTCTGTACAGGACACTCTAGTTCCTCCATACCAAACTGGTCACATCACCTGTTTATGGAGCTGGGCCAAACTGATGAACCTATGTCTTTATGGAGCTAGTCCAAACAGGTCAGATGTCTTTATAGAGCTGGTCCAAATGGGTCAGACAATGTCTTTATTGAGCTGGTCCAAACTGGTCAACCCATGTCTATATGAAGCTGATCCAAACTGATCAACCCATGCCTTTATGGAGCTGGTCCAAACTGGTCAACCTGTGTCTTTATGGAGCTGGTCCAAACTAGTCAACCCATGTTTTTATGGAGTGGGTACTAACTGGTCAACCCATGTCTTTATGGAGCTGGTCCTAACTGGTCACCCCAGGTCTTTATGGAAATGGCTTTGTACACAGAAGTCCAGTCATGTCCAGTAATGCTGGAACAGAAAGGGGTCTTCACAGAACTGTTACCACAGGTTGGAAGAGCAAAATTGTCTGCAATGTCCTTGTATGATGTAGCACAAGTACCCTTCACTTGGAACATCTGCACCCAATCATTTTTGCCCATTGCCCAGTATTCCAGCTCCCCCTGTTCTCTGTAATAAAAAAATTAAAAAATTTGGCACAGATGGTGGGAGACCTCGTAAGCAGCAGGTGTACAGACCCATGAACTCAAAGCAAGGATGGTAGAAACCCATCAAAATTGTCACAGCAGGTTTAGAGACATGGGAACTCAGCATAGGGATGGTGAGAACCCTTTATAATGGGCACAGCAGGTGTATAGATCGAGGAACTAAGCATAGGGATAGTAGGAACTATTCATAATGGGCACAGCAGGTGTATAGATCCGGGAACTCAGCACAGGGGTGGTGGGAACCCTTCATAATGGGCACAGCAGGTGTATAGATCCAGGAACTAGGCATAGAGATGGTAGGAACTCCTCATAATGGGCACAGTAGGTGTACATACCCAGCAACTCAACACAAGGATCTTTGAAGCCCCTCATAATGGGCACAACAGGTAAGAACACCCAGAACGTCAGAGTAAGAATGGTGGAAATCCCTCATAATGGTCATAGCTAATGTACAGAGACAGGAACTTAGGGCATGGATGGTGGGACCCCTTCATAACAGGCACAGCAGTTGAGCAGACCCAATTCAGAACAAGGATGGAGGAAAAAATGTGCACAGACCCCAGAACACCCAGGATGCTGGGAACCCGTCATATTGGGCACAGCAGGTGGGAGCACCCAGGAACTCTGCACAAGAATGGTGGGAACCCTTCATAATGGGTACAAAAGGTGTACAGACTCGAGAACTCAGCACAGGGATGGTGGGAACCCTTCCTAATGAGTCTCTCAAGTATCCACCAAACACTAGCCTCTATGAGTTTTGGGTGGACTGACCCTTGAAGAGGTGATAGAGGGCTTATGATCTCAATCCCCTCTATCCAGCAGTTGGCTATAGCATTCTGAAAATGCCAGGCTGTAGCGAATGCTGACATGCGGCCTCTTTGGCCTCTCCCGGTTGTAATTAGTTTGTGCTCTCCTGGAGGACAACTTCAATAATTAAGACAACTTTGTTTTATTTTATTTTAATTGATCTGTTTATTGATACGCTGTGTACTATCCTTGACCTGCACCCTGCCAATGTTCAATAAGGTAGTAATTAGTGTGGAGAAATAAGGACTATCTATCAGAGATTGAAGTGGACCCCTGTCCCCGCTCTGCCGCAGTGTGTGTGCAAGGATGGGGGGAGGGGGTGAAGGGACACTCCAGAGACTGATTCTGCCTTATATCTGCTTCTGCTGCCTGAGTACCCCAAACCTGACTGCCAGTCCCACCAGGTTCACCCTCCTACCTTAAGATGACTGTATCGCTCAAGCGTTTTACGTAAGTTCTGAAAAACTGTTCATCAGATTGTTCGATCTCGCCATCATTGAGTCAACTCATTTCAAATGCCCTTAAAATCAGACCTGGGAACTCAGCACAGGGATGGTGGGAACCCCCCATAATGGGCACAGCGGGTGTACAGACCCGGGAACTCAGCACAGGGATGGTGGGAACCCCTCATAATGGGCACAGCAGGTGTACAGACCCGGGAACTCAGCACAGGGATGGTGGGAACCCCTCATAATGGGCACAGCGGGTGTACAGACCCGGGAACTCAGCACAGGGATGGTGGGAACCCCCCAAAATGGGCACAGCGGGTGTACAGACCCAGGAACTCAGCACAGGGATGGTGGGAACCCCCCATAATGGGCACAGTGGGTGTACAGACCCGGGAACTCAGCACAGGGATGGTGGGAACCCCTCATAATGGGCACAGCGGGTGTACAGATCCGGGAACTCAGCACAGGGATGGTGGGAACCCCTCATAATGGGCACAGTGGGTGTACAGACCCGGGAACTCAGCACAGGGATGGTGGGAACCCCTCATAATGGGCACAGCGGGTGTACAGACCCGGGAACTCAACACAGGGATGGTGAGAACCCCTCATAATGGGCACAGCGGGTGTACAGACCCGGGAACTCAACACAGGGATGGTGAGAGTTCCTCATAATGGGCACAGCGGGTGTACAGACCCGGGAACTCAGCACAGGGATGGTGGGAACCCCCCATAATGGGCACAGTGGGTGTACAGACCCGGGAACTCAACACAGGGATGGTGAGAACCCCTCATAATGGGCACAGCGGGTGTACAGACCCGGGAACTCAGCACAGGGATGGTGAGAGTTCCTCATAATGGGCACAGCGGGTGTACAGACCTGGGAACTCAGCACAGGGATGGTGGGAACCCCTCATAATGGGCACAGCGGGTGTACAGACCCGGGAACTCGTTCTGGTTTGAAAACTTTTAATTTTGGCATTTTTTTTTTTTTTTTAAAGTGTTGCTGAACCTCAACAGATCGGATGTTTCAGAAGTTCGCTCACCTCCAGCACCAACCTTTGATCTTGTTTCAGAATACTGTAATCTTATTGGTTGCCAGGAGTCCCTGCACTTTGCAGTGCTTCATGGAATACCTCTAGTACTGTAATTTATTATCGATCACGTGGTATGAAAAAAAAAAAAAACGATATATAGTCATACTGTATATACAAATATATATATATAGAGAGAGAGAGCAGATGACAGCACGGTGAGGCTCTATTTATAGTCATGTTACATAATGGAACATGTCAGACTTTTATCCAGCTGTATTCATATTCTAAGGCAGATCGCGGTTTATAATGTGTCCCTCAGGCACCTGCACTGCATTCTGAGATGAAGTAAGGAAGGCAGCTCCTATATTCCAATCCTATCAGGGGCTCGTGACGTGAGGCATCACATACCCGCTTCCCCAAAACCAGAGGTCTCCAAACTGCAGATGTTTGCCTTTATCCAGCCCTTGGGGCATTACCTGATACCAATGATGGGACACTATTCTTCCCACTGACACCAATGATGAGGCATTGTTTATGCCCACTGACGCCAGGACATTTTCTACCACCACCGGCCACAGTCTACCCCCCCAAGCTTGAAGGACAGTAAACTTGCCCTTTGATTAGAACGTTAGGAGACCCCCTGAGCTAAACCAGGGGTTTTCAACCTTATTAAGACCGAGATCTGGTATATTCTTTCAAAACTATCCATGTGACAAAATTGAAAGTATTGGAATACAAAATATGTATTGAAATTCTGGAAGGCTCTGGATGGGGCTGGGCATCACTGCAAGGAAGGTTCAGGAGCAGGCTAGGAGACTTCATGGGCCTGTAGGAGATTAAGTTTCTTGAAGGAGCTGGGGGTTAGGGGTCTCTGGAGGTTTCTCTTGGAGGCTAAGGGTTTTGCAGGAGCAGTGTGGGACACTGGTCAGTGGTCAGGGAATTTTTTGGGCCTGGAGGCTCTGCAGTAAGCTAGCGGGGGACACTATAGGAGGTTGCCAGGCACTGGGGGGGGGGGGCATTGTGAAAGGTTGATGGGCAATGCAGGCCACTATGAGAGGTTGATTGGCACTTAGGGAGCTAGGGGGCACTGTGGGAGCTTAGGGGATCTGCAGTCAGTTGGAGGCTCAGGTGAGGGGTCCATTGGCTGGGGGGTTTGAGAACGTCTGCTCCAAACTCTGAAAGCGGGAAGAAAAAATCCTCCCAAAAAAAAAAAAAAATCGACCAAAGACACTGACGGTAAAGTGAATGTACTGTCAGAGAAATGCTCCAGCGGTACATTCAGGATGCATTCACAACTGTTTCTACACGTGCGCTAATGCATGTTGCTGTGCATACTTTTTTTTGCATGCGCCCATGCATTTCCACCTCCCCTTCCAAAAATGAATGTGACCTTTTTTTGATCAATGGATCACAGCGACGGAGTCTATAGGTTGTCTACAGGTCTTGTGGGGTGTGGGGCCATGTCAAAGCCGTAGCCCAGGATAGGGTCACCTTCGCCCATGGCTGGTGCGAATCTGTGACGGACCATCCAGCACCTAGCTTGGGTGTTTCTGTCAGTATACAGCTTCCTCCAGTCTGGAACCAGGAACCCGATATATTATAGCTGAGCATCCAAGAACTAGACGACACTAGCTTAGGTGCAAACTGGAACTTCCATTATTGTAAAGTCACACAGAAAATTTATAGCACACAAGATCAGGTAAAGGGCCTGATAACATTTCCCTAACAATGCAAACTGTAAACAGTAGTCTCATTTGCACATCGGAGGAATACTCAACATAAACAGTATGATAATCCAAATCTAGCAACTAATAGCTGACCGTGATCGAAATAACATGAATTAACAACTAGTCACCTAGACAAGCCTAGGTGTCTCAGGTCATTCTCCACCCAAGTCGGACCGAAGTCGCACCAGTGTGAACCAGGCCTTAAAAACCAAATTCTAATAGCTCTGAACTCACAGAGAATTGCTGCTACATTGTATCATCTCCAACATGCACAATATGGCAACAACTACTTCCTTGTATCCTTGCAAAGGATTCAGTAGCAGGAAGCATACAAGCGACACAAAGATGTGCGAAATGCGTTCATCCAGAGCAAGCAACCAGCCTTGAATGTATTCTCCTGGAGTCAGATTAGGTGAAAAGAAGAAGCCCTCTCTAATCAAAAACCTTTCTCTTGTTGTCTTAAAATATAACCTAATCGATCATTTGACAGATGCCGTTCGCGGTGCTCATGAGTTCCCCCAAAGTGAATTATTCTGGCACGCCTAGACTGCCACTCCAAGGGTGCCAAAATAATTCACTTTACGGCAACTCATTGTGTTCTTTTGGTATGGCACCATGGTCACAGCACTTTTGCATGCTTTTTTTTTTTTTTTTACAACTCCCTCATGGGCTGGGCCTTTTGGCTGTAACTTGAGGAATTCTAATTTGTAATACCAGCCGGAAGGCCAACCAATGCCCCCCCAAGCACTTTCTTTGCATTACACATATGCACTTTACCACTCATCCCTGATTAGTAGCATGTAGATCCTGGCCTTGCCCTGAAAGTCTTGGTGGGAGGTTTTGGTCAGGTTCTCCTCCTCCTCCCATGGGTTTCTCCCCACCTAGTACATGGGTGGACTTTGCCTTGGCAGGTCCCCTGATCCATGGAGTTTCAGCCTGGTTGGTTGGACCATGAGTGCCCTAGTCCTTGTCAGCCATCTTGCCTCCCGAGGGATCAGGGCCAGGGTCCTCTAGAGAAGGAATATGAGTACATCTTGTACACTTTTTTTTTGTGTTCTTAACTTTTACGTGATCACTTTTTTATTGCACCTGATGCAAGTTTCTAGTGTGCGCACTGCACCATGGATCTTACATAGTTACATCATTAATCTGGTTGGAAAAAAAAAAAAAGACAGTCCAAAAGTCCATTCAGTCCAACCAAATCTTAAAAGAAAAAAAAAAATCCTGTTCTACCTCGAGAAGCATCTAAGTTGTCAATAAAAATAGTAATAGACCTACTGTTCCACCGGTATTGGAAGGCGGTGCTTGGGACGCTTAATCAAGTGTTCCAGACAACCGTCCCCTTGGACCCAATTCACAGTATCTTAGGAATTCTGGAGGAGGTTATCCCGGAGGAAGTGGTGAGAATAGAATTTTCTAGAGCATTGTTCCAAGCCCGTAAACTCATCCTGATGGGATGGAAATCGATCTCACCGCCCACAGTCGCCTCATGTATAACACATATGGGGAACACCTTGATCATGGAAAGATATATATACCAACACAAGGGAAGCCCAGGTAGATTCAAAAGAATATGGGTGCCTTGGCTAGACACCCCTGGACTAAGCCCCAGGGAATTGGTGATGTCTAGAATTTTACAAGGCCCTGCAGGAGGAGCCCAATAAGTTTGAAGTGCTCAACACCAGTCAAAATGTATGACTATATGTACCTTAGTATATGGTGGACCTGAAGGTCGTGAAGAGAGGAGAAATGTAAAGAGCGTTGTGATGAATACGAAGTGTAAATGTAACCTTATGCTATTGCATTGCTTGTACATTGGAAATTGTCTACACAGGGGAACCCTTGAAATAGTTCTCCGGTCTTGGGGAACCCCTGCTAAAAATTGGAAATCTACAACTCATGATACATTAGTGTGATGACCAGCGGGAAGAATGGTCCTTACACTTGTGGTCATTGGGAAGAATTGCCTCCTTACAGATAACTAAAAAGATCAAGGGTGTCAGTGGGAACTTATCTGAGAGGCAGAAATTGCCTACTGCTGAAGGAAACCCTAGCAACTTTTGGAGGAACTCTAGGGTTCCTAGCAAGTCTAGATTCACAGACCAGCAAAAAGCTATTATTTCTTTTTGCAGGACGCTGGAGAACTTTCCTTGGTGTAGAGCGATATTTCTGCCTTTTTTATTTCCCCGCTGTTATTGTAGACTGCCTGTCAAACATTGCCACTTCCCACATCAACCCTTTGCAAGCTGGAGGACACCCGGCAGAGATATAGCAGTGAAATCAGATAAGTACAACAAAATGAAGACGCCATTATCCAATCTGTATAAATTGGCTTCCTGGAGTGACCGGCGGTGCAGTGACCGACCATACAAAAACAGTCAAAGCAATACGAAGCGCGGGGTTTAGCTAAAACATTTGGTGAGAACGTTTAGAATGCAATACCCACAAAATGTGGATTCCGAGAGATCTGTAGCCAAATCTAGAAACCGCTTCCAGTTCAATCACACTACACTCTGCCCAGTCTCTGAATTTAGATTCAAAGAACTGAACGTTGCTGGAAGAGACCTGAAACTTCTCCAAAAGAGAAAAACGAGGAGAAGGACAAGGGGTACCGGAGGCAGGATTAAGCAACACAAAGTTCCGGAGGCAGGGTTCTGAAGAGCCTCCCTCGTTGTCCCACTCTTCTGCAATACCGAAGCCTTTCTGTAGTTGTGTGTTATCTATATGCTGACGTGATGAGTTGATATCGTATAGGTCACCATGTATGGGGTGGGTGGTGAAGGTGTCTGCTGTTACAATTGGATTGAAGATCTGAATTCTTAGCCTGATTGTAATTATTAGAATGAATCAAAAACACACGAGATGTTGTTAGTGGAGTCATTTATGTTCCACATGTCTCTACTCGCTCTTTTGGACCCCACTAACGAATAAAAACATTCAGAATTCAAAATGAACAGCACCACAACACATGCATAACATAGCACCCTGATGAAGGGGAGTATTTGGCCTCCCGAAAAACACATCGGTGCTCTATTCTGACCTCCTGTCCCATTCTACAATGATTCACAGGACTCTCCTTATATTTGTGGCCCTCTCACCTTTTTCACTTTCTTTACTCCAGCCCCCCCACCCAGTGCTGCCTCTAAGATTTTGAATTGAATTCTCATCCCTCCTGTTTCGGGTCCGGAACTCCACCTACGCGTCCATCGCTGATCTCCTGAAGATTTGGAATGTTCTGAGACGGGATCATCTTCCAGCTGCTGGGAGGAAACTGGGTCATCTCCGGTCCTTTCCTATATCTGAGTCATATCTGCAGCCACTAGCTGCTCTCCATCTGCTGAGGAACAACATCTCAGTATGACTTGGTAAAGACCACCTGTCATCTGTCCATAGCGGGGGGGACTTGGTAAAGAGCACCTGTCATCTGTCCATAGCGGGGGGGACTTGGTAAAGAGCACCTGTCATCTGTCCATAGCGGGGGGGACTTGGTAAAGACCACCTGTCATCTGTCCATAGCGGGGGGGACTTGGTAAAGAGCACCTGTCATCTGTCCATAGCGGGGGGGGACTTGGTAAAGAGCACCTGTCATCTGTCCATAGCGGGGGGGGACTTGGTAAAGAGCACCTGTACCTGTACATAGCGGGGGGGGGACTTGGTAAAGAGCACCTGTCACCTGTACATAGCGGGGGGGGGGGACTTGGTAAAGAGCACCTGTCATCTGTACATAGCGGGGGGACTTGGTAAAGAGCACCTGTCATCTGTACATAGCGGGGGGACTTGGTAAAGAGCACCTGTCATCTGTACATAGCGGGGGGACTTGATAAATAGCACCTGTCATCTGTAGATACGGGGGGGGGACTTGGTAAAGAGCACCTGTCATCTGTACATAGCAGGGGGACTTGGTAAAGAGCACCTGTCATCTGTACATAGCGGGGGGGGGGGCTTGGTAAAGAGCACCTGTCATCTGTACTTAGAGGGTGGACTTGGTAAAGAGCACCTGTCATCTGTACATAGCGGGGGAGTTGGTAAAGAGCACCTGTCACCTGTACATAGCGGGGGGGGGGGGGGGCTTGGTAAAGAGCACCTGTCATCTGTACTTAGAGGGAGGACTTGGTAAAGAGCACCTGTCACCTGTACATAGCGGGGGGGGGGGGGGACTTGGTAAAGAGCACCTGTCACCTGTAGATACCGGGGGGGGGCTTGGTAAAGAGCACCTGTCATCTGTACATAGCGGGGAGACTT
This sequence comes from Aquarana catesbeiana, assembly GCF_042186555.1. Classification (NCBI taxonomy): domain Eukaryota; kingdom Metazoa; phylum Chordata; class Amphibia; order Anura; family Ranidae; genus Aquarana; species Aquarana catesbeiana. Next base: position 3,571,062 of record NC_133332.1, read on the forward strand.
GGTAAAGACCACCTGTCATCTGTACATAGCGGGGGGACTTGCTAAAGAGTACCTGTCACCTGTACATAGCGGGGGGGCTTGGTAAAGAGCACCTGTCATCTGTACATAGCGGGGAGACTTGGTAAAGACCACCTGTCATCTGTACATAGCAGGGGGACTTGGTAAAGAGCACCTGTCACCTGTACATAGCGGGGAGGACTTGGTAAAGAGCACCTGTCATCTGTACATAGCGGGGAGACTTGGTAAAGAGCACCTGTCATCTGTACATAGCGGGGGGGACTTGGTAAAGAGCACCTGTCACCTGTACATAGCGGGGGGGACTTGGTAAAGAGCACCTGTCATCTGTACATAGCGGGGGGGGGACTTGGTAAAGAGCACCTGTCACCTGTATGTAGCGGGGGGACTTGGTAAAGAGCACCTGTCATCTGTAGATACCGGGGGGGGACTTGGTAAAGAGCACCTGTCATCTGTAGATACCGGGGGGGGGGGACTTGGTAAAGAGCACCTGTCATCTGTACTTAGAGGGAGGACTTGGAAAAGAGCACCTGTCATCTGTAGATACGGGGGGGGGGGACTTGGTAAAGAGCACCTGTCATCTGTACATAGCGGGGGACTTGGTAAAGAGCACCTGTCATCTGTACTTAGAGGGAGGACTTGGAAAAGAGCACCTGTCATCTGTAGATACGGGGGGGGGACTTGGTAAAGAGCACCTGTCACCTGTACATAGCGGGGGGACTTGGTAAAGAGCACCTGTCATCTGTACTTAGAGGGAGGACTTGGTAAAGAGCACCTGTCATCTGTACTTAGAGGGAGGACTTGGTAAAGAGCACCTGTCATCTGTACATAGTGGGGGACTTGGTAAAGAGCACCTGTCATCTGTACATAGTGGGGGGGGGGGCTTGGTAAAGAGCACCTGTCATCTGTACATAGCGGGGGGGACTTGGTAAAGAGCACCTGTCACCTGTACATAGCGGGGGGGGGGGGGCTTGGTAAAGAGCCCCTGTCATCTGTACATAGCGGGGGGGACTTGGTAAAGAGCACCTGTACATAGCGGGGGGAGGGGACTTGGTAAAGAGCACCTGTCATCTGTACATAGCGGGGGGGACTTGGTAAAGAGCACCTGTCACCTGTACATAGCGGGGGGGGGGGCTTGGTAAAGAGCCCCTGTCATCTGTACATAGCGGGGGGGACTTGGTAAAGAGCACCTGTCACCTGTACATAGCGGGGGGGACTTGGTAAAGAGCACCTGTCACCTGTACAAAGCGGGGGGGGGGCTTGGTAAAGAGCACCTGTCATCTGTACATAGCGGGGGGGGGGGGCTTGGTAAAGAGCCCCTGTCATCTGTACATAGCGGGGGGGACTTGGTAAAGAGCACCTGTCACCTGTACATAGCGGGGGGGACTTGGTAAAGAGCACCTGTCACCTGTACAAAGCGGGGGGGGGGCTTGGTAAAGAGCACCTGTCATCTGTACATAGCGGGGGACTTGGTAAAGAGCACCTGTCATCTGTACATAGCGGGGGGGACTTGGTAAAGAGCACCTGTCATCTGTACATAGCGGGGGGGGGGGGCTTGGTAAAGAGCACCTGTCATCTGTACATAGCGGGGGGACTTGGTAAAGAGCACCTGTCATCTGTACTTAGAGGGGGGGGACTTGGTAAAGAGCACCTGTACATAGCGGGGGGGGGGGGACTTGGTAAAGAGCACCTGTCACCTGTACATAGTGGGGGGGCTTGGTAAAGAGCACCTGTCATCTGTACATAGCGGGGGGGGGGGGACTTGGTAAAGAGCACCTGTCACCTGTACATAGCGGGGGGGGGGGACTTGGTAAAGAGCACCTGTCATCTGTACATAGGGGGGGACTTGGTAAAGAGCACCTGTCATCTGTACATAGCGAAGGGGGGGGTCTTGGCAAAAAGCACCTGTCATTCCTTTATTCTCACCAAGTGATCCTGCCAGTAAGTCTTATTTTTCTGCTTCCTTTAACAGACCAAGCTATCCAGCAAAAGTGCCAGTTAGAGGGATAGGACAAACCATTTAACACTGACAGGGGTGCTTACAATGATCAGCTTTTTTTTCATTTGTATAAAACCTTTCTGCTAGTCCATCGAATTCTCCCCTCCCCTCACACTGACAATGCTGCTGTCCAAATGTGCCCCCTGTTCTCCTTCCTCCAGAGTGGGGGGGGGGGGGACGCTGTAATACAGGAGGTGTGTTACTTGTCAGATCACCAGGTGAGGAGGGGGGGACCTAAAAGAGAAAACGAATGCAGCCGCCACATCCAATGATTGGTAAGCCGCAATATATGACATTTTTGTTTTTGGGTGTAATGCTGCTTTAAGGGAGGATTTCTCCGCCTCCGTGTGACATCATTGCCTTTATAAGGAAGTAGCAGTGCGCGGCGTTCTATAGGGATCAGCACCACAGACAGCGCATCGGACAGCACTACATTTTATCCTCCATTCACTCTTAAAGGAAACCTAAACCCAAGAACACAATTTCAATATATTGCAGCTCACAAGTCCTTAGATGTGGCGGCTGCATTATTCTTTTTTCAGACTTTTCACTTCCTGTTAGATCAGAGGTGTCCAACCTGCGTCCCAACATGGCTATGTAGGGGGGGGCTCTGATGTAGGGGAGGGATATGATGGGGATACTGATGTAGGGAGGGATATGATGGGGATACTGATGTAGGGGGGGGATACGATGGGGATACTGATGTAGGGGAGGGATATGATGGGGATACTGATGTAGGGGAGGGATACGATGGAGATACTGATGTAGGGAGGGATATGATGGGGATACTGATGTAGGGGAGGGATATGATGGGGATACTGATGTAGGGAGGGATACGATGGAGATACTGATGTAGGGAGGGATATGATGGGGATACTGATGTAGGGAGGGATATGATGGGGATACTGATGTAGGGAGGGATACGATGGAGATACTGATGTAGGGGAGGGATACGATGGGGATACTGATGTAGGGGAGGGATACGATGGGGATACTGATGTAGGGGAGGGATATGATGGGGATACTGATGTAGGGGAGGGATATGATGGGGATACTGATGTAGGGGAGGGATATGATGGGGATACTGATGTAGGGGAGGGATATGATGGGGATACTGATGTAGGGGAGGGATATGATGGGGATACTGATGTAGGGAGGGCTATGATGGGGATACTGATGTAGGGGAGGGATATGATGGGGATACTGATGTAGGGGAGGGATACGATGGGGATACTGATGTAGGGGAGGGATATGATGGGGATACTGATGTAGGGGAGGGATACGATGGGGATACTGATGTAGGGGAGGGATATGATGGGGATACTGATGTAGGGAGGGATACGATGGAGATACTGATGTAGGGGAGGGATACGATGGGGATACTGATGTAGGGGAGGGATACGATGGGGATACTGATGTAGGGGGGGGGATACGATGGAGATACTGATGTAGGGAGGGCTATGATGGGGATACTGATGTAGGGGGGGGATACGATGGGGATACTGATGTAGGGGAGGGATACGATGGGGATACTGATGTAGGGGAGGGATATGATGGGGATACTGATGTAGGGGAGGGATATGATGGGGATACTGATGTAGGGGAGGGATATGATGGGGATACTGATGTAGGGGAGGGATATGATGGAGATACTGATGTAGGGAGGGCTATGATGGAGATACTGATGTAGGGGAGGGATATGATGGAGATACTGATGTAGGGAGGGCTATGATGGGGATACTGATGTAGGGGAGGGATACGATGGGGATACTGATGTAGGGGAGGGATACGATGGGGATACTGATGTAGGGAGGGATACGATGGGGATACTGATGTAGGGGAGGGATACGATGGGGATACTGATGTAGGGGAGGGATATGATGGGGATACTGATGTAGGGGAGGGATACGATGGGGATACTGATGTAGGGGAGGGATACGATGGGGATACTGATGTAGGGAGGGATACGATGGGGATACTGATGTAGGGGGGGCTATGATGGGGATACTGATGTAGGGGAGGGATACGATGGGGATACTGATGTAGGGGGGGCTATGATGGGGATACTGATGTAGGGGAGGGATATGATGGGGATACTGATGTAGGGGGGGCATATGATGGGGATACTGATGTAGGGGAGGGATAAGATGGAGATACTGATGTAGGGGAGGGATACGATGGGGATACTGATGTAGGGGAGGGATACGATGGAGATACTGATGTAGGGGAGGGATACGATGGAGATACTGATGTAGGGGAGGGATATGATGGAGATACTGATGTAGGGGAGGGATATGATGGGGATACTGATGTAGGGGAGGGATATGATGGGGATACTGATGTAGGGGAGGGATATGATGGGGATACTGATGTAGGGGAGGGATACGATGGAGATACTGATGTAGGGGAGGGATACGATGGAGATACTGATGTAGGGGAGGGATATGATGGAGATACTGATGTAGGGGGGGGATACGATGGAGATACTGATGTAGGGGAGGGATACGATGGGGATACTGATGTAGGGGAGGGATACGATGGGGATACTGATGTAGGGGAGGGATATGATGGGGATACTGATGTAGGGGAGGGATATGATGGGGATACTGATGTAGGGGAGGGATATGATGGGGATACTGATGTAGGGGAGGGATACGATGGGGATACTGATGTAGGGGAGGGATACGATGGGGATACTGATGTAGGGGAGGGATATGATGGAGATACTGATGTAGGGAGGGATATGATGGAGATACTGATGTAGGGAGGGCTATGATGGAGATACTGATGTAGGGGAGGGATATGATGGAGATACTGATGTAGGGAGGGCTATGATGGGGATACTGATGTAGGGGAGGGATACGATGGGGATACTGATGTAGGGGAGGGATACGATGGGGATACTGATGTAGGGAGGGATACGATGGGGATACTGATGTAGGGGAGGGATACGATGGGGATACTGATGTAGGGGAGGGATACGATGGGGATACTGATGTAGGGGGGGCTATGATGGGGATACTGATGTAGGGGAGGGATATGATGGGGATACTGATGTAGGGGAGGGATACGATGGGGATACTGATGTAGGGGAGGGATACGATGGGGATACTGATGTAGGGGGGGATACGATGGGGATACTGATGTGGGGGGGGATACGATGGGGATACTGATGTAGGGGAGGGATATGATGGAGATACTGATGTAGGGAGGGCTATGATGGGGATACTGATGTAGGGGAGGGATACGATGGGGATACTGATGTAGGGGAGGGATACGATGGGGATACTGATGTAGGGGAGGGATACGATGGGGATACTGATGTAGGGGGGGCTATGATGGGGATACTGATGTAGGGGAGGGCTATGATGGGGATACTGATGTAGGGGAGGGATATGATGGGGATACTGATGTAGGGGAGGGATATGATGGGGATACTGATGTGGGGGGGGATATGATGGGGATACTGATGTAGGGGAGGGATACGATGGGGATACTGATGTAGGGGGGGGGATACGATGGGGATACTGATGTAGGGGGGGGGATACGATGGGGATACTGATGTAGGGGGGGGATACGATGGGGATACTGATGTAGGGGGGGGATACGATGGGGATACTGATGTAGGGGGGGGATACGATGGGGATACTGATGTAGGGGAGGGATACGATGGGGATACTGATGTAGGGGGGGATACGATGGGGATACTGATGTAGGGGGGGGGATACGATGGGGATACTGATGTAGGGAGGGATACGATGGGGATACTGATGTAGGGGGGGGGATACGATGGGGATACTGATGTAGGGGGGTATACGATGGAGATACTGATGTAGGGGAGGGATATGATGGAGATACTGATGTAGGGGAGGGCTATGATGGGGATACTGATGTAGGGGGGGGATACGATGGGGATACTGATGTAGGGGAGGGATATGATGGGGATACTGATGTAGGGGGGTATACGATGGAGATACTGATGTAGGGGAGGGATATGATGGAGATACTGATGTAGGGGAGGGCTATGATGGGGATACTGATGTAGGGGAGGGATATGATGGGGATACTGATGTAGGGAGGGATACGATGGGGATACTGATGTAGGGGAGGGATACGATGGGGATACTGATGTAGGGGAGGGATATGATGGAGATACTGATGTAGGGGAGGGATATGATGGGGATACTGATGTAGGGGGGGTATACGATGGAGATACTGATGTAGGGGAGGGATATGATGGAGATACTGATGTAGGGGAGGGATATGATGGAGATACTGATGTAGGGGAGGGCTATGATGGGGATACTGATGTAGGGGAGGGATATGATGGGGATACTGATGTAGGGAGGGATACGATGGGGATACTGATGTAGGGGAGGGATACGATGGGGATACTGATGTAGGGGAGGGATACGATGGGGATACTGATGTAGGGGAGGGCTACGATGGAGATACTGATGTGGGGGGGGGGGGACTCTAATGGGCTCAACTTTATTTGGAATGTCTTTTCTTTGTTTTTTTATCTGGTGTTCTGAATCATATCATACTGATTTCTCCAAATAAAACCTCTTCATCCATTTCCATTTTATTCATTTATTTATAAACACTGATTTTTTTGGGCTCTATCAGTATTTGTAAACTATACAATGTGGTCCTCTTACTGGAAAGTTTGGACCCCCCCTGAGTTAACCCCGCAGTACCAGAGCAGCCCCACTGCAAATGATTTTTTCATTCTCCGGAGTCCAGCCTTAATAAATCTCTAGAGAAATAAGTCATATCAGGCCAATCCGCTATATAATACAATGTGGCTTTAAATCCATTTTAACCACTTCCTATAGACAAATGATGGCAGGGTGCCTCGTGTGTGCCCCACCGGACACAACGGATTACTTATCAGTGTACTGGCTGCTGCCGGTACCATGTGATCTGCTGCGACCAATCACAGCAGATCACATGACAACTGTACACAATGAATGGCTTTGATTCATGCCATTCGTTGTGTACAATTGAGTTGATCTCGGTGATTGGTCACAGCGATCACATGGTACAGACAGGGCTAATCGCATCCCATCTGTACCATGTGATTAGCTGTGGCCAATCACAGCTAACCGCAATAGTAAAATACTGAAGGAGTCAGTTTCATTCAGTAAAAACAGTGTAATTTACTGGTAGAAGCAATCATAATATGATTATCAAAAAACTCACCAGGCCTCTTACTAAATACCTTGGACTGTCTACTTTCCAAGAAGGGGGTCATTTGTACTATCCTGGCATTTTCGGGCCTCATGAAATGAGATCGGCACGTCAGAACATCAGAACATCAGCATTGATCGATTTTCAGTTATATCTATTTGTGGAATCTATAACTTTCCTACAGACTAAATAATATTCACTGATTTGGGTTATTTTCACCAAAGAAGTGTAGCAGAATACATTTTGGCCTAAGTTTAGGGGGTAAAAAATATTTATTTGCAAAATGTTATAACAGAAGAAAAACGCTTTTAAGAAAAAACAGAAAAAAAAAAGAAATTGGTCTTTTTTCATTCAGCAAAAACAAAAAAAAAACCCCCATAGGTGAATAAATACCATCAAAAGAAAGCTTTAGTTGTGTGAAAAAAATGAGAACAATGTCATATGGGGTACAGTGTTGAATGACCGAGTAATTGTCATTCAAAGTGTGACAGGGCCATAGGTGTGCACCGCAAAGCTCAAACATACATGCGTGTGTATGTATATATACACACACACACACACACACACACACACTATATCTATCTATCTATCTATCTATATATATATATATAGATAGATAGATAGATAGATATAGTGTGTGTGTGTGTGTGTGTGTGTGTGTATATATATACACACAGCCCCTCATATTGTACACACAGCACCCCATATTGTACACACAGCCCCTCATATTGTACACACAGCCCCCCATATTGTACACACAGCACCCCATATTGTACACACAGCACCCCATATTGTACACACAGCACCTCATATTGTACACACAGCACCTCATATTGTACACACACAACACCCCATATTGTACACACAGCACCCCATATTGCACACACAGCCCCCCATATTGTACACACGGCACCCCATATTGTACACACGGCACCCCATATTGTACACACGGCCCCCCATATTGTACACACAGCCCCCCATATTGTACACACGGCACCCCATATTGTACACACGGCACCTCATATTGTACACACGGCACCTCATATTGTACACACAGCACCCCATATTGTACACACAGCCCCCCATATTGTACACACAGCACCCCATATTGTACACACATCACCCCATATTGTACACACAGCACCTCATATTGTACACACAACACCTCATATTGTACACACGGCCCCCCATATTGTACACACGGCACCCCATATTGTACACACGGCACCCCATATTGTACACACAGCACCCCATATTGTACACACAGCCCCCATATTGTACACACGGCCCCCCATATTGTACACACGGCCCCCCATATTGTACACACATCACCCCATATTATACACACAACACCCCATATTGTACACACAACACCCCATATTATACACACAGCCCCCCATATTGTACACACAGCCCTCCATATTGTACACACAGCACCTCATATTGTACACACAGCACCCCATATTGTACACACAGCCCTCCATATTGTACACACAGCACCCCATATTGTACACACAGCCCCCCATATTGTACACACAGCACCCCATATTGTACACACAGCACCCCATATTGTACACACAGCACCCCATATTGTACACACAGCACCCCATATTATACACACAGCACCCCATATTGTACACACAGCCCCCATATTGTACACACAGCCCCCCATATTGTACACACATCACCCCATATTGTACACACAGCCCCCCATATTGTACACACAGCCCCCCATATTGTACACACAGCACCTCATATTGTACACACAGCACCCCATATTATACACACAGCCCCCCATATTGTACACACAACACCCCATATTGTACACACAGCACTCCATATTGTACACACAGCACCCCATATTGTACACACAACACCCCGTATTGTACACACAGCCCCCATATTGTACACACAGCCCCCCATATTGTACACACAGCCCCCCATATTATACACACAGCACCCCATATTGTACACACAACACCCCATATTGTACACACAGCACTCCATATTGTACACACAGCACCCCATATTGTACACACAGCACCTCATATTGTACACACAGCACCTCATATTGTACACAGAGCACCTCATATTGTACACACAGCACCCCATATTGTACACACAGCCCCCCATATTGTACACACAACACCTCATATTGTACACACAGCACCCCATATTGTACACACAGCACCCCATATTGTACACACAGCCCCCCATATTGTACACACAACACCCCGTATTGTACACACAGCCCCCATATTGTACACACAGCCCCCCATATTGTACACACAGCCCCCCATATTATACACACAGCACCCCATATTGTACACACAGCCCCCCATATTGTACACACAGCACCCCATATTGTACACACATCACCCCATATTGTACACACAGCCCCCCATATTGTACACACAGCCCCCCATATTATACACACAGCACCCCATATTGTACACACAGCACCCCATATTGTACACACAGCACCCCATATTGTACACACAACACCTCATATTGTACACACAGCCCCCCATATTGTACACACAGCACCCCATATTGTACACACAGCCCCCCATATTGTACACACAGCCCCCCATATTATACACACAGCACCCCATATTGTACACACAGCCCCCCATATTGTACACACAGCACCCCATATTGTACACACAACACCTCATATTGTACACACAGCCCCCCATATTGTACACACAGCACCCCATATTGTACACACAGCCCCCCATATTGTACACACAGCCCCCCATATTGTACACACAGCACCCCATATTGTACACACATCACCCCATATTGTACACACATCACCCCATATTGTACACACAGCACTCCATATTGTACACACAGCACCCCATATTGTACACACAGCCCCCCATATTGACAGAAAAACACAGAATTGTTGATATTTTTGCAGATTTATTAAAAAATAAACTGAAATCTCACATGGTCCTAAGTATTCAGACCCCTTGCTCAGTATTTAGTAGAAGCCCCTTTTGATGAGTCTTTTTGGGAAAGATACAACAAGTTTTTCACACCTGGATTTGGGGATCCTCTGCCATTCCTCCTTGCAGATCCTCTCCAGTTCTGTCAGGGGGGATGGTAAACGTTGGTGGACGGCCATTTTTAGGTCTCTCCAGAGATGCTCAATTGGGTTTAAGTCAGGGCTCTGGCTGGGCCATTCAAGAACAGTCACGGAGTTGTTGTGAAGCCACTGCTTTGTTATTTTAGCTGTGTGCTTAGGGTCATTGTCTTGTTGGAAGGTAAACCTTCGGCCCAGTCTGAGGTCCTGAGCACTCTGGAGAAGGTTTTCGTCCAGGATATCCCTTCTACTAAATACTGAGCAAAGGGTCTGAATACTTAGGACCATGTGATATTTCAGTTTTTCTTTTTTAATAAATCTGCAAAAATATCAACAATTCTGTGTTTTTCTGTCAATATGGAGTGCTGTGTGTACAATATGAGGTGCTGTGTGTACAATATGGGGTGCTGTGTGTACAATATGGGGTGCTGTGTGTACAATATGAGGTGTTGTGTGTACAATATGGGGTGCTGTGTGTACAATATGGGGTACTGTGTGTACAATATGGGGTGCTGTGTGTACAATATGGGGTACTGTGTGTACAATATGGGGTGCTGTGTGTACAATATGGGGTGCTGTGTGTACAATATGGGGTGCTGTGTGTACAATATGGGGGTGCTGTGTGTACAATATGAGGAGCTGTGTGTACAATATGGGGGCTGTGTGTACAATATGGGGGGCTGTGTGTACAATATGGGGTGCTGTGTGTACAATATGGGGGTGCTGTGTGTACAATATGAGGAGCTGTGTGTACAATATGGGGGCTGTGTGTACAATATGAGGAGCTGTGTGTACAATATGGGGGCTGTGTGTACAATATGGGGGCTGTGTGTACAATATGAGGTGCTGTGTGTACAATATGGGGGGCTGTGTGTACAATATGGGGGGCTGTGTGTACAATATGAGGAGCTGTGTGTACAATATGGGGGCTGTGTGTACAATATGGGGGCTGTGTGTACAATATGAGGTGCTGTGTGTACAATATGGGGGGCTGTGTGTACAATATGAGGAGCTGTGTGTACAATATGGGGGCTGTGTGTACAATATGGGGGCTGTGTGTACAATATGAGGTGCTGTGTGTACAATATGGGGGGCTGTGTGTACAATATGGGGAGCTGTGTGTACAATATGAGGAGCTGTGTGTACAATATGGGGGCTGTGTGTACAATATGGGGGGCTGTGTGTACAATATGGGGTGCTGTGTGTACAATATGAGGTGCTGTGTGTACAATATGGGGGGCTGTGTGTACAATATGAGGAGCTGTGTGTACAATATGGGGGCTGTGTGTATAATATGGGGGGCTGTGTGTACAATATGGGGGGCTGTGTGTACAATATGGGGTGCTGTGTGTACAATATGGGGTGCTGTGTGTACAATATGGGGGGCTGTGTGTACAATATGGGGTGCTGTGTGTACAATATGGGGTGTTGTGTGTACAATATGGGGTGTTGTGTGTACAATATGAGGGGCTGTGTGTACAATATGGGGTGCTGTGTGTACAATATGAGGAGCTGTGTGTACAATATGGGGTGCTGTGTGTATAATATGGGGTGGGGGTGTATAATATGGGGGGCTGTGTGTACAATATGGGGTGCTGTGTGTATAATATGAGGTGCTGTGTGTACAATATGGGGTGCTGTGTGTACAATATGGGGGGCTGTGTGTACAATATGGGGGGCTGTGTGTACAATATGGGGTGCTGTGTGTACAATATGGGGTGCTGTGTGTACAATATGGGGTGTTGTGTGTACAATATGGAGTGCTGTGTGTACAATATGAGGTGCTGTGTGTACAATATGGGGGGCTGTGTGTACAATATGAGGTGCTGTGTGTACAATATGAGGTGCTGTGTGTACAATATGAGGTGCTGTGTATTACAATATGGGGTGCTGTGTACAATATGAGGTGCTGTGTGTACAATATGGAGTGCTGTGTATACAATATGGGGTGCTGTGTACAATATGAGGTGATGTGTGTATAATATGGGGTGCTGTGTGTACAATATGAGGTGCTGTGTGTATAATATGGGGTGTTGTGTGTACAATATGGGGTGCTGTGTGTACAATATGGGGGGCTGTGTGTACAATATGAGGTGCTGTGTGTACAATATGGGGGGCTGTGTGTACAATATGAGGTGTTGTGTGTACAATATGGGGTGCTGTGTGTACAATATGGGGGGCTGTGTGTACAATATGGGGTGCTGTGTGTACAATATGGGGGTGCTGTGTACAATATGAGGTGATGTGTGTATAATATGGGGTGCGGTGTGTACAATATGGGGTGCTGTGTGTACAATATGGGGGGCTGTGTGTACAATATGGGGGGCTGTGTGTACAATATGGGGTGCTGTGTGTACAATATGAGGTGCTGTGTGTACAATATGGGGGGCTGTGTGTACAATATGAGGTGCTGTGTGTACAATATGGGGTGCTGTGTGTACAATATGGGGGGCTGTGTGTACAATATGGGGTGCTGTGTGTACAATATGGGGTGCTGTGTGTACAATATGAGGTGCTGTGTGTATAATATGGGGTGCTGTGTGTACAATATGAGGTGCTGTGTGTATAATATGGGGTGCTGTGTGTACAATATGGGGGGCTGTGTGTACAATATGGGGTGCTGTGTGTACAATATGAGGTGCTGTGTGTACAATATGGGGTGCTGTGTGTACAATATGAGGGCTGTGTGTACAATATGGGGTGCTGTGTGTACAATATGGGGGGCTGTGTGTACAATATGGGGTGCTGTGTGTACAATATGGGGGGCTGTGTGTACAATATGGGGGGCTGTGTGTACAATATGGGGTGCTGTGTGTACAATATGAGGTGCTGTGTGTATAATATGAGGGCTGTGTGTACAATATGGGGTGCTGTGTGTACAATATGGGGGGGCTGTGTGTACAATATGGGGTGCTGTGTGTACAATATGGGGGGCTGTGTGTACAATATGGGGGGCTGTGTGTACAATATGGGGGGCTGTGTGTACAATATGGAGTGCTGTGTGTACAATATGGGGGGCTGTGTGTACAATATGGGGTGCTGTGTGTACAATATGGGGGGCTGTGTGTACAATATGGGGTGCTGTGTGTACAATATGAGGTGCTGTGTGTACAATATGAGGTGCTGTGTGTACAATATGGAGTGCTGTGTGTACAATATGGGGTGCTGTGTGTACAATATGGGGTGTTGTGTGTACAATATGAGGTGCTGTGTGTACAATATGGAGTGCTGTGTGTACAATATGAGGTGCTGTGTGTACAATATGGAGAGCTGTGTGTACAATATGGGGTGCTGTGTGTACAATATGAGGTGCTGTGTGTACAATATGGGGGGCTGTGTGTACAATATGGGGTGTTGTGTGTACAATATGGGGTGCTGTGTGTACAATATGGGGTGCTGTGTGTACAATATGGGGTGCTGTGTGTACAATATGGGGTGCTGTGTGTACAATATGGGGTGTTGTGTGTACAATATGAGGTGCTGTGTGTACAATATGGGGTGCTGTGTGTACAATATGGGGGGCTGTGTGTACAATATGGGGTGCTGTGTGTACAATATGGGGTGTTGTGTGTACAATATGGAGTGCTGTGTGTACAATATGGGGGGGCTGTGTGTACAATATGGGGTGCTGTGTGTACAATATGGGGGGCTGTGTGTACAATATGGGGTGTTGTGTGTACAATATGGGGGGCTGTGTGTATAATATGAGGTGCTGTGTGTACAATATGGGGTGCTGTGTGTACAATATGGGGGGCTGTGTGTACAATATGGGGTGTTGTGTGTACAATATGGGGGGCTGTGTGTACAATATGGGGGGCTGTGTGTACAATATGGGGGGCTGTGTGTACAATATGAGGTGCTGTGTGTACAATATGGGGGGCTGTGTGTACAATATGGGGGGCTGTGTGTACAATATGAGGTGCTGTGTGTACAATATGAGGTGTTGTGTGTACAATATGAGGTGCTGTGTGTACAATATGGGGGGCTGTGTGTACAATATGGGGGGCTGTGTGTACAATATGAGGTGCTGTGTGTACAATATGGGGGGCTGTGTGTACAATATGGGGTGCTGTGTGTACAATATGGGGTGCTGTGTGTACAATATGGGGGGCTGTGTGTACATTAATGAGGAAAAAAAATCAACTTAAATGATTTTAGCAAATGGCTGCAATATAACAAAGAGTGAAAAATGTAAGGGGGTCTGAATACTTTCCCTCCCCACTGTATGTAACCCCTGATGTCTCACTTTTCAGACAGGGAAAGGGACTGGGGACTGAGATTCCCCAGTCCCTTTCCCTGCAGCCAAGCAGCAGAGGGAAATCTGCGCAGCACAGGGTGATTAGGGTGTGCCCAGGCACATCTGGCACACCCTGTGCGCACGCCACCCTCCCCCTTCCTGCCCAGGCCGATCATCAGCGCTGAAAGCTGATGATCGGCCTGGGCAGGAAGTGGGGGGGGAGGGGGAGTGCCTAGTATTGAAGGGGGTTAAAGAACTTTGGTGAATCAGGACGGCGGCCTGTTCAGATGTTTGGCTCCCTAAGTCCCAGCAGTACAGTCGCTATCAGACGTGAGACCCGACAGGTGACAGGAAGGGGTTAATGCGAAGGGAAAGTTGACATTTTGG